>NC_064879.1:3858816-3868816 GCF_943734665.1 Anopheles aquasalis
GCGCCGCGGCACGCAGAGCCCACGGAATACCCACGGGATTTTTCCTTTCTGTTTCGGGCTGGTGCTGCTGCTGCTGCTGCTGCTGCTGCTGCTGGTGTTCCGACCTGGGGATGGTGCTCTTCCATTCATACCTGCCACCTTCAACAGCCACCGCGACCCACACATTCCGCGCAATCGCAATGTCTGCACCACAAAAGCGCTCCAACGCTATCCCATACGATGGCAACAGAAGGAGGAGGACGTTTGTGGACAAGTTTCCATGCAGTATTTTCGCTTGTCCGCACTTAAAAGGAGCGGACCTGTTGCTGCTGCTGCTGATGCTGATGGAGCGAAAAACTTATGGTTTGTGTCGCTCGCAGTACCTTTTACGTATGTAGGTCTGGTCGCTACGATGCGCTACGTGTATGCCAACATAACGACGAGGCGAACGCACCCGCAGACGAGAAGTATGCACAGCGCTCTTCGAGGACATTCTTTTGCCACTGGCATTCTCGTTTTTCTCTCTCTCTCTCTCTCTCTCCCTCTTTCTTCCTTGAGATGCGGGGTCCTTCCTTCTCGCATTGGCCAAAGCTGGTTCTGCTATAAAAACCATCAACTGGGAACTGCTTGATGTGCGCGCCAGTTGAGTTGAAATGAAATCTGTCTCACCGCAGGCTAACCTGCGTCTCATCAACGACTCTCCCCTTTCCCTGGACATCTAGTTCGAATGCTCCCGCAAGAACTGCCTGCCTATACTGATCCTGTCCTTTTTCTTTTTTTCGTTTTCTTCCATTTCCATCTTCTAGGTGCATGTGCGAACCAGGATATACGGGCAAGAACTGCGAGTCCGGCTACATTCCCTGCTCACCGTCGCCCTGTCAGAACGGTGGCACCTGCAAGCAATCGACCAA
Source organism: Anopheles aquasalis (assembly GCF_943734665.1). Classification (NCBI taxonomy): domain Eukaryota; kingdom Metazoa; phylum Arthropoda; class Insecta; order Diptera; family Culicidae; genus Anopheles; species Anopheles aquasalis. The sequence continues at coordinate 3,859,707 of NC_064879.1, forward strand.
GTACTCCTACGAATGCAAGTGTCCTCCCGGTAAGTAGCAGGCGCCGCATGTGCGCGATTCTCTTCTCCTTTGGTAGGAAACGATGTGTAAGCAGCTCCGTCATGTGTTAGAAAGTTAATGCAGACGATCGTGATGGGCCAGTGTCGCTGGATGGATGACTGGATTTCGGCAAATCTTTCTCGTCGCTAATGTGCTGCCCGATTGCTGGCTCGCGTCCCATCGAAGGACTAACGGCTTCAATCGGAAGGGGGTGGTTGGGCCGTCGCCGTCGTGCTGATCGTGCCTGAGCCGTTAGTTCTCGGGATGCGCTCGCAGCAATGGTGGGGCTTTTCACTTGAAACATACCTTGCACGAAAACTCGCCTTAACCACCAACTCGCGTTGCGCACAACACGCGTCGCGCTAGCAGGAAAGACGGAGAAGGGCTATTTTATCGGTACTTTCTTTTTCCACTACTGCAGCATACTCCCGTGCATCTTAAGCCGTGCGTGTATGTGTGTTCATCTCTCTCTCTCTCTTTCTCTTTTTACGGATTGAGAGCGCGCGAATCTCGGCGATGGGAGCCGCCTCCGGGAGTTTGGACGATGCTGGTCGGACCAACACACACAATCATCTCCGGCTGGCTGGCTGGCTGGGTTGAAAAATCTGTGGCTATACCACAAGTGGTGGATGCAAAATGAATCTTTTCGGGCAGCTCGCGAAGCAGACGAGAGTGAAAGAGCAAGAAGGGGTGTGGGGGGGACATAGGAAGAAGAGGTGCACGGGGAGCAGCAACAGTGGTTGAGAGAAGAAAAAAAAATGAAGCATGCAGAACTCCCGGGGCGGAAAAAGAGAAAGAAGAATCCGAACGAATCACGGGCGCAACGGAACAGAAATCGAAGCAACGAGAATCTCGAACGAAGGAGTTGAAAGTAAAGAAGAAGCAGAGACAGAGAGTAAGCCTACCCGGGAAAACAGGAAGGGGGAAAAAACATAAATGAGAAGAAAAAGAGCGAGATAGATAGCGATAGCGAGATATATTGACAACGGGAGTGACAAAGAACTGCTAAAAAGAGAGGAAAGAGATAGAGAGAGAGAAGGAGATGGAATGAAAGAGGCTGGAAACAAGATCATCGGAAACCCGTGGAGCCAGCAGACGTATAAATGTCGAAGAAAAAGGAAGGATTCCTGTTTGTCTGGTCAGAGTGAGTAGGAGAGGGGAGCAATGAAAAAACGGGGAAGCAGCAAACCATATCTTTTGGGGACTGGGCAGCTAGGAGCAGCTCATGGTAGCAAAACAGGGCAGCTAATCAATGCTACTTACGGCAAACACTAGCCAGCAATATGCAGCGCATCATATGCGGTGGTGTGGCTGCAAATATTCTTCATTTTTATGACTGACCGCTGCGCCTCGCCATTCCCCACACTTTACTGGACATGTTGGTCGACAAAACTATCGAATGTGTATTAATGATGTCCCACTTTTGCGCTCCTTCTCGGATAAAGTGGAGCGCTAGTAAGTGTAGCCCTACACACAGGAATAAGCTGGAGCTAGCCAGCGTGTTGTTGTACTGTGTGGCAGATATTGACATACCTCCAGATTGCATTTATCTACCAACCAATGTGTGACCCGAACAGCTCTTTGCTTTGCAATTTTTTCTGCTTGCTAGAGCATAAAAGAGGGCAACACATATTCGTGAACCACCAACGGGGACACAATTTGTGTCTCTTTTTCTTTTTTTTTTTTGTGGGCATCATAATAATCTGAATATATTTGAGTCCGTTTTAAAAAATCATGCTCGGTAAATCAATGGTCATTGTCAAAGCGTGCATATTGTGTAGTTCCTGCATGGCTCTTGCTGTGTGCGCCCGTGTATTTGTGGCAAAAAAGAGACACAAGAGTTTCGTCAACGCTCGCTCGCCTAGTGGTGGTTGTGTGGTGATGGTGGTCATCGCATTGCTTTTTCATTGCCTGCCGTCGCCTTTCTCACTACACCACACAAACACAGGCTCCCTGAGCCCTGTCTCTACTTCTCTGCACTCCTTACACCTTTACCGTGGAACCTATGCTTGGGCTGGCCTGCTTGCATGTTTTGGTGGTTCCCCAGCAATGTATCTGTGCTGCATGTTAATTCAACCACACAGAAGCTTATAACAAATTGATGTCACCGTATTTCTCTCCCAATGTCCGAATGGTCGGGAGAAGTGCGCACCATAGTTAGCCAACCAGCTAGCCACCATCACCAACACCGCCATTGGGTATACTACTGTGTCACGAAAGTAAGGTGACATTCGATATCATTTGAAAGTATCTGTTTTATTCCTCCAAATCCAAATTTCATCCCCTGCAAAGTAATCTTTCCCCGATACCATGCACCCACGCCTACGGATCTAATTGGGAATTGTTATCTAGGCAAGGTATCTACCAGACCGATCACCGATTGTTTTTATTTGTTGGGCCTCATCAACTGACGCTGGTGGTCGCCTAGGACGTTCTTCACCATCCTGGAAGTCTTTTTACCACTTATTAACCATTCTTATTTAACTTGTCATGGTTACTGCTGTGATGGACAACCTTTTAAAAAAAATTAAATATTTAAAAAATCGTTTACACCATAAAGTTGACCATCGAGTCTTAAGAGACTTTCGTGGCACATTAGTACACCCTTTTCCCAGTTCTTTGGTGGTGCCCGTTTGGCAATAAATCTGCCCTGCAGAGAAGAGAAGTGGTCCAAACGGCAGACACAGTGCCAGGAGGGGTCGCGTGTCATTGGCTTCTGCTCGTGCTGCCGGTTGATTAGAGAACACTTATTAAAATGGAAACCAGCGAGAGAAGAAAGAGGAGGAAAACCGATACGAATATATGTGTAAGGTTCTTTTGCCCGGACGGCTAGGTGTTCTGTGTGATGCCTATGTATGCGTGCTATTTGGGCTGGGCCCGCTGGGATCAAGATCCATCGAGTATGCTTGTATGAGAGGAGGCTGCGCGCGGTGGGCTGAAGTATCTTCTCCACTGCCCGAGCCCTGCTCGTCAAAGGTGACAGTGTAAGAGGCGTTAAGGCGTTTGCAGCAACCCATCGTTGATGATGCGCGCGATGATAATGTTTTATGACGCGAACCGGAGACCTGAGACAAGGCGCGGGCTCAGCGTTTGTTGTACAAGCGTTGAATAAATTAGAATCTGGACTAGCCATGGGGCAGCCATTTGCTTATTGGGGGTACGGACAATTTTCTAGGGCAACGGGGGTGACTATTTGGTTACAATCTTCAATCCACATTATGGTGGGGCATGCACGAGAGTAAACGATGCACCAGTTGATATGTGGAAAGCTAATCTATTTTTCTTCTTCTTCTTCTTCTTCAGGGTTCCAGGGTAAGAACTGCGAGGAAAACACGGACGACTGTCCCGGTAACATGTGCCAGAACGGTGGTACGTGCGTGGACGGTATCAACGCCTACCATTGCAGCTGCTCGTCCAGCTTCACCGGCGAGTTCTGCGAGAACGACGTGGACGAGTGCGCACTGCGGCCATCGATCTGCCAGAATGGTGCGACGTGTACGAACACGCACGGCAGCTACAACTGCATCTGCGTGAACGGCTGGAACGGACCGGACTGTAGCAACAACATCGACGACTGCGTCGACGCCGCCTGCTTCAACGGGGCAACGTGCATCGATGGTGTGGGCAGCTTCTACTGCCGCTGCACGCCAGGGAAAACCGGGCTGCTGTGCCATTTGGACGATGCCTGCACCTCGAATCCGTGCCACGCCGACGCCATCTGTGACACCAGCCCAATCAACGGCTCGTTCACGTGCTCGTGCGCGGTCGGCTACAAGGGGATCGACTGCTCGGAGGATATCGACGAATGTGACCAAGGTACGCCATTTTGGGGGGGGAAGATCCAGCTAACGTACGTTCCACTACTATGATACTTCCTTCTCCGTTCTCCAAAAACAGGCTCACCATGCGAACATAATGGCATCTGTGTGAACACGCCGGGCTCGTTCGCCTGCAACTGCTCGCAAGGCTTCACTGGACCGCGGTGCGAGACGAACGTGAACGAGTGCGAATCGCACCCGTGCCAAAACCAGGGCAGCTGCCTCGATGATCCAGGAACCTTCCGTTGTGTCTGTATGCCAGGTACGTCGTCAACCGTTTCGGCAGCTTATCACTGAAATCCTTATAAGACCCCACCCCCCGCGTCGTCCAAAAGGCTTCGGTGTACGGTTGACTGAATCACCCGGAATCCCTGAACCCCAGAATCCCCTCTTTGTACTACTACCGCCGCCCTCCCTTTGCCTCGGTTCCGACCTCGGTCGGTTGAGGTCGATTTCGGACCCACAAACACGTCGTTTGTCAATTGTGCGCGAGAGCGCGGGCGCCTTGGTTGAGTGGGAGTTGGGTGGGCCAGCAGGCTGCGCGCGCGCGCACCACCACAAGAACACAAGCGCGGACCGGACGAGCGGTGGTGTGTCTGTGATCTGTACTGTGTGCGCGGGGTACGTAGGCTGCGCAAAGTTTCCGTACAGCGATCCGCATGCTGCCGCTCAGGCAAAGCAAAAGCACTCAAACTGGTTTTCAGTAATACGGGTCGGGCCCGAGGGGGGGGGGAAGGTTTGAGTGGCACAGCGTAAGGACGCCCCGTTAGAGCGCGATGGTTGGTGGCGGCAAGTCGTGCAGTGCTGCCGATTCTACGGTAATTCCAAATGCGCCTCGGTGTGGTGGTGGACCCCCGCCAGTTGAGGACATTTGGAAGCCCGTGCAACAACACGCGCGCCACCGTTCGTTCTACACCCCTTTTACTCCCTCGATAATCAGAATTCGTCCAGGAGAGGCACTACACAACCACAAAAAAGACAAGAAACCAGTTAGCGTGGGGGGGGGGGGGGGGGGGCAGTCTTTCGTACGGCGTAGGGAGTGGTCAACTCGCCCAGTTACCTAGACGCGGAACCACCAAATCCCAGATCGAGGCAGATAGTTTTTTTTTTGTTTGATAGTTCAACACCCAAAGCCTATCATGCGACGTCAATGCTGCTCCAGGCGATAAAACAACCATCTCAGATGCACAACACACCAGGCTGGCCACACAAGTCATGAAATTGTGAACCGCGCCCGCAAAGAACCTCTTTAGTGAGTCGAGTTTTGCTGTTGGATCGTGGGATTTTCTCCCACTCCCCCCCCCCCCCCCCCCCCCCCCCCCCGGGCGGCAGCCTATAATGCATGCATATATGATTTAAGTCACAAACATATCCGGAATCGGGAGGTTGAAAACAGGTTTTTTGGTTCCATAATGGACCATTAAAGCGAGCTAATATCTCCTGCGCGAGATATTATTGCTGGCGACCCGTGGCACCCCCCCGTCACCTGCGTTGCGTGTGCACAAGGGTTTGCGGGTTTTGAGTGGTACCCTGTATAAACCCTGGAGTGCCAGTAACGATTTCACAATTAGTCACAAAATGCAGTAGCCATTTTTAGCGCATCATTATAGAAAGAGAAAAGCAGAAAGAGAGCAGAGAGCGAGTAAATAGAGAAGGCAAATTAACAGGAATTAAAAATGAGGTGCTACCGGGTGAAGATAAGGGGCGTCTTCTAGGATATGTCTCTTCCTCTTGCCTGCTTCGGCAGGATGTTGATCCGCTAGCGTCGTGCAAAGAGCGCAACCACTAACCACGCCAGTGTTGTATGTACTTTCTGTGTCGTATGCATTTATAGGTTACACCGGCACTCAGTGCGAGATCGACATCGACGAGTGCGCCACGAATCCGTGCCTGAACGGTGGCATCTGTCGGGATATGGTGAACTCGTTCAAGTGCACGTGCGCGATCGGCTTCTCGGGGTTGCGGTGCCAGATCAACATCGACGACTGCATGTCGCAGCCGTGCCGGAACGGTGGCATCTGTCACGACTCGATCGCTGGCTACAAGTGCGAGTGCCAACCGGGCTACACCGGGCTGTCGTGCGAGACGAACATCAATGACTGCCAATCGAACCCGTGCCATCGGGGCGCCTGCATCGACGGTGACAACTCGTTCACCTGCCTGTGTAACCCGGGCTACACCGGCTACCTGTGCCAGATCCAGATCAACGAGTGCGAATCGAACCCGTGCCTGTTCGGGGGACACTGCGAGGATCTGGTTGGGAGCTATCTGTGCCGCTGCCAGCCCGGCACATCCGGCCCGAACTGCGAGGTGAACGTGAACGAGTGCCACAGCAACCCGTGCCGGAATGGGGCGAAGTGCATCGACGGCATCAACCGGTACACGTGCCAGTGCGTGCCGGGTTACACCGGGTTCCACTGCGAGACGAACGTGAACGAGTGTGCGTCGGATCCGTGCGCCAACGGTGGCGTCTGCATGGATCTGGTGAACGGGTTCCGGTGCGAGTGTCCCCGCGGTTACTTCGATGCCCGCTGCCTGAGCGACGTGGACGAGTGCGCATCGAATCCGTGCATCAACGGGGGCCGGTGCGAGGACGGGGTGAACCAGTTCATCTGCCACTGTCCGCCCGGTTACGGTGGGCGGCGCTGTGAGATCGATATCGACGAGTGTGGTTCGAACCCGTGCCAGCACGGTGGCATCTGCCGCGATGGTCTGAATGCGTACGCCTGCCAGTGTATGCCGGGCTATACGGGGCGCAACTGCGAGGTCAACATCGACGATTGCGTAACGAACCCGTGCCGCAACGGTGGCTCCTGTATCGATCTGGTCAACGGGTACAAGTGCGTCTGCCGTGGCCCGTACACTGGCCGTGACTGCGAGTCGCGGATGGATCCGTGCCTGCCGAATCGCTGCCGAAACGGTGCCAAGTGTTCGCCCAGCTCGAACTATCTCGACTTTTCGTGCTCCTGCACGCTCGGCTATACGGGCCGGCTGTGCGACGAGGACATCAACGAGTGTGAACTGTCGTCACCGTGCCGGCACGGCGCTACCTGCCGCAACACGAACGGCTCGTACCAGTGCATCTGCGCCAAGGGGTACGAGGGTCGGGACTGTGCGATCAATACCGATGACTGCGCATCGTTCCCGTGCCAGAACGGTGGTACCTGTCTGGACGGTATCGGTGATTACACGTGCCTGTGCGTGGACGGGTTCGAGGGCCGGAACTGCGAGGTGGACATCAACGAGTGCCTGTCGCAACCGTGCCAGAACGGGGCGACCTGCAACCAGTACGTCAACTCGTACACCTGTACCTGCCCGCTCGGCTTCAGCGGCATGAACTGCCAGACCAACGATGAGGACTGCACCGAAAGCTCTTGCATGAACGGGGGCACTTGCATCGATGGGATCAACGCGTACAACTGCTCCTGCGAGACCGGCTACACCGGCAGCAACTGCCAGTTCCGGATCAACAAGTGTGACTCGCAGCCGTGCCGGAACGGGGCGACCTGTCACGACTACGAGAACGACTTCACGTGCCACTGCTCGTACGGGTACACGGGCAAGCAGTGCCTGGACTATGTCGACTGGTGCGCACAGGCACCGTGCGAGAACGGGGCCACGTGCACGCAGCAGGACAACACCTACCACTGCCAGTGTGCGGCCGGGTGGACCGGCAAGCTGTGCGATGTCGAGATGGTATCGTGTAAGGATGCGGCCGCGCGGAAGGGCGTCGACGTGCGGCATCTCTGCCGGAATGGTACGTGCGAAGACTTTGGCAACTCGCACCACTGCCGGTGCAAACCGGGCTACACCGGGTCGTACTGTCGGCACGAGATCAACGAGTGCGAATCGCAACCGTGCCGTAACGGTGGCACGTGCAAGAACCTGATCGGTGCGTACCGGTGCATCTGCCGGGCCGGGTTTCAGGGCCAGAACTGCGAGCTGAACATCGACGAGTGCAAACCGAACCCGTGCCGGAACGGGGGCATCTGTCACGATCTGGTGAACGGGTACAAGTGTTCCTGCCCGCCCGGTACGATCGGGGTGCTGTGCGAGATTAACACCGACGACTGTACGCCGGGCGCCTGCCACAACAACGGCAGCTGCATCGACCGGGTCGGTGGCTTCGAGTGCCGGTGTCCACCCGGTTTCGTCGGTGCACGGTGCGAGGGCGACATCAACGAGTGTCTGTCCAATCCGTGCTCGAACCCCGGTACGCTCGATTGCGTCCAGCTGGTCAACGATTATCACTGCAACTGCAAGCCGGGCCACATGGGCCGACACTGTGAGGTAAAGGTGGACTTTTGTGCGAACGATCCGTGCCTGAACGGTGGCCAGTGCTCGACACGCCAGTCCGGCCATCACTGTCTCTGCACCGACGGGTACTATGGCAAGAACTGCGAGTACAGTGGCCACGACTGTGACTCCAACCCGTGCATCAACGGACTGTGCCAGATTGCGGACGATGGTGGGTACCGGTGCGAGTGTCCGCTCGGTACCAGCGGTATCAACTGCGAGCTGGACGTGCTGGACGAGTGCAACTCGAACCCGTGCGAGAAGGGAGCGCAGTGCCAGAATCGGCTCGGCGACTTTGAGTGCTTCTGCCCGGCGAAATGGAAGGGCAAAACGTGCAACGAGTACGATCCCCACTTCAACGGGTGGTTTGACACGACGACACACCAGCGGAAGGGCGGCAGTGGCGGCGGACTACTGGGTGGGCTCGGCGGTGTTGGCCCCGATGGGCTGCCCAATATGTACGCGATCGATCTCGAGTATCAGCGGGCACAGTGCGTGAAGAAGGGATGCCGCGAGAAGCAGGGCAACCTGCGGTGCGACGAGGAGTGCAACACGTACGCCTGCGACTTTGACGGTAACGATTGTTCGCTCGGCATCAACCCGTGGCTCAACTGTACGGCCAGCATCAAGTGCTGGGAGGTGTTCCTCGATGGGTTCTGCAACGAGGAGTGCAACAACCCGCAGTGTCTGTTCGATGGGCGTGACTGCGAGAAGAAGCTGCAACCGTGCAACCCGACCTACGACGCCTACTGCCAGAAGCACTACGCGAACGGATTGTGCGACTACGGTTGCAACAATGCCGAGTGCGACTGGGACGGGCTGGACTGCGAGAACGAGAAGGAACCGGCAATGCTGGCGGAGGGTGCGATCTCCACCATTCTGCTGATGGACCTGACCGCGTTCCGGGCGAAGCGGGTCCAGTTTCTGCGCGACCTTGGCCACCACCTGCGCACGACC
>NC_064879.1:3876316-3908816 GCF_943734665.1 Anopheles aquasalis
CTGCGCACGGGTGAAGGCGGTGCGCGCTTTCCGGTTGTTGATCGGCTCTAGATCGTGCGGCTCGAACGAGGGTAGCTTTTGGTCCTGCAGCGAGCTAGCATCCGAAGGGGATCTACTACCGCGGCTGTGCCTTAGATGCGTGAGCAGATACTGTTCCACTGTTTCGCCAGATTCTTCCTCTGGGAGGGGATCGGACCATTCGGTTACTGGTAATGATAGCTGATTTCCCTGCTATTTCGGCCCAAGTTTAAGATGGAGCGCCAATTCTGTTTTTTTTTTGTTTATGCAGATACATTTAGTTTGGCAAAAGAAATAATATGCATTTGTCGACTTGTTTGAAAGATTTGTTTTTGATTTAGGAAGGCAAAAAACGGGTGTTTCAAAATAATGACTTTAGTAAGGAAATGTAACTTGACGTAATCCTGTAGAACTGAATACAAATCAAGATGTAGTATCAGACTAAAGATTACTCTAGCGTCAACTCAGAATTTAATGCCAAAAGATGTGGCAGGCATGAACGCGAAAAAGTTTATACTGAAATGCCAAACCTTTTTTACATTCTTGATTTCGTAGCCGCAGAAGTAAATAATCGCTTTGGCATTACATTTTGAATGGAGGGGGGAGGAGGGGGGCTGCAATTACACGTTTCTACTTGTCCATACCGTTTCATGGATCAGCATGACCTGATTTTTACAATCAGGAAGTCGGTATGCAGTCGGTATCGGCAATAATCACAAGAAATTATTAACAAATAGCTCGATTTAAGGGGGGACTTCGGTATTTAATTTTTATTTGTGACACATGTTTTTATGTCCCTTTTCCCTGAAAGCTGATCCTTTCCACAGTATTGTGTAAAAGTTTTGGATCAATCGAGGAAAAACTGACAAAGATACAGAGTTTTGAAAATCCGCGTTTCATACAAGGATCCATGCAGCCCGCTACTTTGAAGAGCGTTTCCCTAAACCAACGTTTTCAAAGTCGGTGCCCATCGTACCGTAAAAACTACTGGGCCGATCGTTTGGAAATTTTTTACACATAATTTGTACACTTTTTGCCAGGTAACCCCGTCAAGATATCATTAAAATTGTTTATACTTTTTTTAAACAAATCTGTGAAGTTCGTTTTTTAGAGCAGAATCGCAAAAAGCATCACTTTTTCAAGCTTCAAAAATCTGCCAAAAATCGATAAATCAGAATATCAACAAAAAATCTCCGGGGCTACCTAGATAAACTTATAATCTTTCTAACGAATATCGATTTGTATGTTTCAGATGACCTGTCATGTTGCTACGATGGGCACCGGAAAAAGTATCTTTTCGAAGACACGACTGTCTAAATTTGATGGCATGGATTCATTTTTCAATTAATGTTGCTCAAAACAACACCAAATATTCTTCAAAAGTTTTAGATTATTATGTCAATTACTTGAAAAAATACAGTTGAATGGTTACGTCACAAAAAATTAAAAAATTAAAAACGGGCTTTTTTTTGGCCCGAAAATACCGAACCGTGTTTCCATTCGATGCAACAATTTGAAATGTGTGATTTTTCATAAGCTAACAGTGGAACTGCACCAGCCCGAAGGCTGGATCATTTTGAAACAACCGTTTTTGGGGGTTTTTTTTTTGTTTGCCTCCCTGAGTACCCACCAATTTGTTCTTTTCGGGCAACTCGCCCAATGCATATTGTTTCTTGTTCGATTGGCGCGGGAGAATTAGCGTCCCATCTTTGCCTCAGCCCGCAAACGCAACGAGCGCACTTACCAATTCCATGACTCTCGTACGAGTTGGCATGCTCCCGTGTCAGCTGGCCCGTATGACTTGGCTCCAGCTCCAGCTGCTCCTGCTCCAGCTCCTGCTGAGCGTATGGTCCTCCTGCCGCCACCAGGAAGTGATCAGCGCAGAGCTGATTCTCGCGGGGCTTCTGATCGGGCGGTGTCCTGGTAGTGGGTCCGCGCCTGGTTCCTGGTTCACCCGTTCCGGCGAGCTGATCCGGTACGCCCGTCCCGGTGCTAGTGGGACCGTCGGTGAAGCAACCGAAATTCGCCGCTGCCGCCGCCACCGCCACCATTTCCCCTGACCGTTTGAGAATGCAGTGCGGTGGGGGGGATTCGTTGGGAAAGATGGCGCCGGGCGTCGTCGGACCGGGCGGCGACTGGGGTTGGCCCACGATCGATTCCGGCACCGGTAGCCCATACTCGGCGTAATGGTGATGGTGGTGGTGGTGGTGATGGTAGGCCATCGGGATATCGTGAGTCGCGAATCCGGTGGGTGGGTGGGTGGTTGACGCGTAGTATGGCAGTTGTTGTTGTTGTTGCTGTTGTTTCGGTTGTTGTTGTTGTTGTTGGTAGTGCTGATAGAGGAAGGGTCCGGGAAGCTGTTCATCCGGCGAACAGCCGAGTGCGCCAGTGGTCTGCTCGATCAGTGATCGGTAGTAGTACTCCGCCTGACCGTCTTCCTCCTCTTCCTCCTCCTGCACGTTCACCTCACCGAGTGGGTGGCAGTAGGGCTGGAAGGGGGGTGGCGTTAGGACGAAGCTGCCACACTGTACCACCGGGGGCAACCGGGGATGGTGGACCGGCGGATCGGCTGGTGAAAGGAACGGTGACCCCGGCTGGTGATGGTAACCGTCGCAGCTTGCACCCGTGTACATCCTTTGCCGGCTCTTTCTTTGGTCCTTGGCGATAACAGACACACACACACTACCAGACACGCACAGAGACACACTTTCGGTAACGGTTAAACGTGACTGTTCCTTAGCGAGCTGTGGCCAGGGAACGACTGGCTCAGGCTCAGACCGATCGTCACCATTGAGCATGATCGCTTCGCAGCGCTTTAGCGCGTCTTGGTTGCGGTGACAACCAATGGAGGAGGGCCATCAGCAGCCGCAACCAAGCGTGAGTGGGTGGGCAAACAGACCAATGAGAAAGCAGCCTGGGCCAAAGTGTCGTCGTCGTTGACGTCGAGCTGAATATATTTGTTCTCCTGTTCTCGCTCTCTTTTCTTTTTCCCTCTCTATTATAATTCTATTATAATACTATTGGAAATACCGAAAAACAGAAATTTCGTAAAAAAAAAGTCCCAAAAAAAAAAAATATAGGGCCCTATTGCGTGTGTCTTGTCTTGAAAACAAGCACTGCTTTACAGCTGATGACAAAACTCAGCAATCATACGTTTTGAATTTGTGAATGAACCGGTAATTGTTTTGTGAGTCCGAATACACTATGTTTCATAATGATAGCCTCACCCTGTTTGTTTTTTCGATTTCGCGCTCGAATAAAGCGCCCCAAAAATAATTAAAAATACTGTAAATGTTCCTTTCCCCACTTGCCTGCTTAAACTACACAAACATCAATGTAATGTCTTGGCCAGCGATTTCTCTGGACTTAAATCCGATGGAGAATGATTGGTGGCTGCTAGTTAGTGATGTTTACGGGAATGGTAGGCAATTTGACACCATAGATCAGGTGGAAGTAGCTAATAGGAGTGCATGGCGATCTCCTTGCGCACTGCAACATTTTTCATGCTCGCTGTAAGCATGCCATCTCGCATTTCCAGGCAATTAATGGTAAAAGGAGGAGTTACTGATTGTAAATAAAATAACATTGATAGCCTAATGAACTGTTTTCCATCTCAATTTATTTTTTTTGTAGGGCGAGGCTATCATTATGAAACACCTAATTTTTGGATTTTTGGCTCCCAAATCCACAATTTTTAATATTTTTTCAAAATTCAAACGGCATACGTCTTTTAACGATAACAAGGAATATTTACAGTATTTTTAATTATTTTTGGGGCGCTTTATTCGAGCGCGAAATCGAAAAAAACGGGGTGAGGCTATCATTATGAATCATAGTGTATTGGAAATACCGTGAAAACAAAAATTTCCATAAAAAAATAGTATAGAAAATAGTGTATAGCTCGAGAGCATTCCCCGTGGACACTAGGCAGGCGCGAATGGTTGGAATATTCTGTCACGTCCACATTCCATTCCAACCCCGTTTCTCTTTTTTGTTTTGGTATTTGCTTTGACCAAGATAATCGCGCTACCACGACTCCCAAAAACAAAAACCAAGAACGCCAAATACAGTAGTCAGTCCGTCCGGCGTGGCGTAAGAAAATGGTGCACGCGGTCACTTTTCCGAGTAGCTCGCTAGGAAGGGGGCCTACAACACGACCCTTAGAGTACGCGGAACGCAACAAATGACATCTATCTTGTTTTCTGGACCCCCAAGTGTTGGTGTGTCCAAACGGTCCATGTCACGGGGCCGACGTTTTCGGTTCGGTGTCGAACGAAAACACACTCCCGCTACACTAACTAATATATGTGTCGGTCTGTTAACGATATGTCGACGATCGCACCCGGATACTCTGTCGTCAGCATGTTGTTGAATGTTTGTTTTAGCAGCGGGTATCAACCGACTCCTTTGGAACGCCCCGGGGCGATGGTGGTGGTGGTGCTGGTGGTTGTCATCATCCGTCCGTCCGGTTGTGTCTGCTGGCTGGCTGGCTGGCTGGCTGGGGAAAGCCCAGCCCAGATAATGAGAACGTTTGTGATTCTTGTGTCGAGTTACAGTTTGCTCCTAAACGAGCCAGGACCTGCGCGTCCTCTCAGGTTTGCGGTGGCGTTTTCCTGTTTTGCCAGCGCAATTCTTTGATACACATGTCACAGAGTCGCTCGCATTTGTTTTTTTTTTTGTTTGTGTTTCGAGCTTTCCGCTTCCGCTGCTGTCGACGACACCGGCCAGCCTGTTGCACGGCCGTTTTTGGGTTTGTTTGAATTGGATGATTAAGATGCGTTTCGATGCTGAAGGTGATCATGATGGTTCGGAGCGAGAGAAAGAGAGAGAGAGAGAGCGCAGTGCAGTGCGGCTAATGAGGTACCGTCGCCTGTCGCCAAACTGTCTCGCGGCGTAGTCGTCGACCGAAACAGACCGCACTTCCACCCATCGCGACATCTAAGCCGTCCCGGTTAGACGCAGCGCACAAGGGACAAAGGGCGCAGGCTGCGCACCATCTAGACCAGGGCCTGTTTCAATGTTAGGAGGAGGCACGCATGCTTATTTTGCAAATTTTCAATGAATATCTTTAAACGTACAGCGCTGTAATTGTGGCGTGTGAATCGTTCCAGCTACTTACCAGGTGTGCATCCTGTTTTTGTGTTTATTCGAAGCCTGTTCACATAAATCAGTGCACATTATTGATACCACACAACAATGTATATATATTTTCTTGCTTAACCATGTCTAGTTTTGTGCCAGAAAAATAGCATACACGGGAAGCTCCATTTTTGTCCTGTAAGGGGGAAGAGCGTTTCCCCAAAAAAACCAACGTTTTTCAAATCGGTACCGTAAAAACTACTGAGCCGATCGATTCGAAATTTTTTACACATAATCTGTACACTTTTTTCCAGGTATTCTCGTCAAGATTTGATGAAAATGGTTGATACTTGTTCTTAAACAAATCTTTAAAAATCGTGTTTTTAGGGAAAATGACAAAAAGCATCACTTTCTCCAACTTCAAAAATCTGCCAAAAATCGAAAAGTAGGAATATCATCAAAAAATCTCCGGAACTACCTAGATAAACTTGCAATCTTTCTAACGAATATCGATTTGTATAGTGCAGATGACCCGTCATGTCGCTACGATGGGCACCGGAAAAAAGTACCTTTTCGACGACAGGCCTACCATAATTTGATGTCATGGATTAATTTTTCAATGAATGTTGCTCAAAACAATACCAAATATTCTTCAAAAGTTGTAGATTATTATGCCGCTTACCTGAAAAAATAAAGTTGAATGGTTACGTCACAAAAAATCGTTAAAAACGGGCCTTTTTTTTGGCCCGACAATACCGAAGTCCCCCCCGAATTTTGAAAAGTCGACGATCGAATCACCATGAAATGCTTGTAGAGGCCCCTGGTGACAGTGTAGCGGCGGAAACCATTGGTTTAATTGGTTTCAAAGATGTCCATTTTCACGTGAGAGGCAAGAAGCGGGAAAATCGACCAAAACAAAATTAAAGACCATGAATTGCAGGTTGTTTTGGGATGAGAATTAAACGTAATCGTAAAAAAATACTTGCCCAGTAGTAAGGAATTACTGAATCAACCATTTCCAGGCCATGGAAAGGTTCAAACAGTTGGAATATGGGTACCCCACATGAATTGAACGATATGCAGATAGAGCGACGCCAAAAAAAAGGCTAAAACGAAAGTCGTTCCTGCATGTTGTGATGATAGGCGATGAAAAGAGGAAATATTTTGTGCATCGAAAACCGCAAAAAAAATCATTAAATCAAGCCAATGCTGTGCGTTTTGGGTGGGATCTGAATGGGTGTCGTCTATTATGAGCTGGTAAGGCTACAGCAAATAATCAAAATGCACCGTGCTTTTGCGTGAAACAAGGCCGATTTACGATCAAAGTAAAGTTGATATTTCTTCATTTCTTCAGCACTTCGATTCGTATTCTTTTGGGGTGTGTATCCAAGGGAAAATACTTGGAATAATTTTGTTTTTGGTTTTCTATTTGAAAAAAAAAATGTGTTCTATCGACAAAAAAAAAAACAGTTTTAAGGTTGTACACCCAGGTTTATTCAGAATGTGGCCGATTTTTTCCTAATCGATTGAAAAAGGACGGAGTTATTCAACCTTTAACCAGGTCCTGGCTAGGACCCTGTACAACTCCCTCTGTGTTATTGAAACAGGAATTGGAGGGAGGGGGAGAGGTTGAACGTTCCTATCTCGCGCATCCTGCCCAACAACCAGAAGCCAGAAAGTGTACCCGTAACGCACTTCCGATCGTTGTAGGCCGTACCGAGCGGCGACATAAATCAGCTCATTTCTCGAAGTCTCTGTTCGGGCGGGGCTGCACCTGCGTCTGCAGCCAGGGAGGTGCGCGGTACGAGATCCGGTGCTAGATCATTGTCACTGTTTGTGCTCAAGAGCAGCAGCTGCTGCTGCTGCTGCTGCGAGTTCAAAGAGATGTTTTCCAACCCGTACATCAATTAATCGAATTCGGTGCAATCGCGATCCATCCACTGATGCTCGGCGGCTGATAGCGGCCTCGCGAAAAGGGAATAAGAGGGAAAGGGGGCGCGCGCGCGCACTTGTAAGACCATTACTACCGACCACGACCGACTGATCCGGGAGGGGTGGCGAAGCGCGATTTAATGCGTCAATGAGTGAGCGTTGTCGTTGGCGCAAAGAGAGAGAGAGAGAGGGGTCGCCGCGATGAAGGGAGATCGTAAACGAGTGTGTCAGGGGTGCGGTGCGGTCGGCCAACATGGTTCTGGGCATCTTTTTGGTGACAAACGCGGCCGACCAGCAGCAGCACCAGCACCGGCACCATGTGCTTGTTTCAAGCCTCATCTGCAAATCTCATTAGCCGGTTACTGAGAGATTAACTAGCCTAGAAAAACGGCCTCGGACCGGAACTGGCCCGGGCTACTGCTGCGTAGCCGCGCTGAGAACTGCCGCCATTCCACGGGCGGGGGGGCCATTAGTTCGGAGTAATCGGTGTCGGCGGACCAGTGGTTGTAGATGAACGACGATACTCGAGGGGAGGAATAGAAATCAAAGTAGAAGAAGTAGAGGGAACAGCCTGCACTCGATCGGTGGGAAAAGTCGGACCCCGGAGCGTTGCATTTCCGCGACGACTAATCATTTAACTCTTTAAAATCATTTAACTCTCTTAACAACTCTTTTAAAAAAGTCAGCAGTCTTGTTTTGAATTAATGAATGATGGGCTGGAAATTGTTTTGGAGTCCGAATACACAACAATTACTAATGCCACCATAAAAATCACTAACAGCTCCAAAAACCAACATCGTTAGCTATCAATGGTCACTTTGACGAAACGGAAAAAAAACCAACCGAAACTCTACCGAAAGTGTGTCCCTGTTAACTGTTATTGTCGCGTAGAAAGGTATCTAATTCATATCCAAAAGCATGGCTTTATTTGCAAATAAAAAAAGGATAAACTTGATCACAATTTGCGCTGTCACTCTATAGTCGCCAGCTAAGCTGAGTTGTTTTCTTGGTGCCCATTTTTTCATATTCGTCACATTTGCCACTGGTATCTCATTCATACTTGGTCTGTCGCAAAGTAAAGAGGACTTTTTCAGTAGCGAAATTTCTGGCGGCGGCACAATAATGTGGTTATTTTTGTTCGAAACGTACATCCTTTAACGACTTTCAGTCTAAATTGTATGTCATTTGGTCCACTGGAAGCAAAGTTATTGCACTTAAAGTGACACTATGTTTGGGTGGTCGGTACAAATATGAAAATTCAACAGAAAAAACCCATTTTAAATTTAGCCTTTAAACTCGGTAAAACGTTTACCGAATACGCATCAAATCGAAACCTTATTGAACACATGCATGCGTCGCGCTGAGAGCAACTAGCATTGAAAAGCTTTTATTTTGTTTTTAGTTTTTCAACTTTACCCACGGCTCGGCCACTCTAGCATCGTTTTTTATTCACTGTCACTCTCTTTTTGGCAGTTCTGGCAATCGTAACATCTCCACTTACAACAATTCCACTTACCAAACAGCTCAAGCCCCCTCCTTCCTTTTGGTGGGCTTTGTACACACCATCCAGCATGCTGGAGGCTGGATGCCCTTTTTCGCAAACGCCCGGGCTTCCCAAAATGGGTCCTACGGAGGCTCCTTCGTCGATCGCAATCATTCATCATGTGTCCGTGCCAGTGCCACGTGCGCATAGGCCCTTTTTCGGTTAATAAAGATCTGGCAAATTTAAATTGAGCTTCATGTGTCTATTGCCTAGAGGGCGCTAATGAGGCTGCACGAGATTTTAACTGCTCGATCGAAAGGGCAAACAGTAGGCTACAACCATGACAAGCGTTTGACTGTTGTTTACAAACCCCACACCGGGCACAAAAACTGTTCCAAGGAGTTGGCTAAGGATAGATTTCTTCGATAACGTCCCGGTTTCAGTCGATTTTTGCGTCGGTAACGGGTTCGAAATGGTGCGCGAAGTGTTAACGTTGCAGTTGGGCAACTACGCCAACTACGTAGGCACGCACTGGTGGAACATACAGGTCGGTAAGCCAACCACGTGCCACCAGCCCACGATCAACGATCACAACTAGCCCCTCTGTTCAGGAATCGTCGTTCAACTATGATCCAACAGCGGAACCATCGGATATCGAGCACACTGTGCTGTACCGGGAGGGTGAAACGAGACAGCGACAACCGACCTTCACACCGCGCCTTCTGATGCTGGATCTGGCCGGTACGCTGAGGCATCTTCCGCGGACTGGCGATCTGTATGAGGAGGAACTCGCACCAGCCGGTGACACACCGTACACGCAGACCACAACCTCTGACACGGACAGCGGGGCGATGGAAGTGATCAAGCAGGAGGAACGGTACGAACCGCACCCTTTTCAAGCCGACCTTAACGCGGGCCTCCCGGTGGACGCGATCGGCGCGAAGAATTATGATTTCCGTAACACCGTGCATAGCTGGTCGGATTATAGCTACGCCCGCTACCATCCACGTAGCATCAACATGATCGAGCGCTACGCACATTCGCCGACCGAGGGCCAGTTCGATACGTTTCCGCATGGGCGCGGCCTGTGGCAGGAGGTGGACTTCCAGGACCATCTGGTGGACCGCATCCGGCAGTACATCGAGGAGTGCGATGAGTGCCAGGGCTTTCAGACGCTCTTCGACTGCACGGACGCGTTCACCGGGCTCACGATCGGCCTGCTCGAGCATCTGCACGACGAGTACGGAAAGGCGTCGCTTGTTTTCCCCCTGTTTGCACCGCGGCCACCAACGTTTAAGGGTGCGGACGAGGCAACGAGCGACTCGATCCGGGTGGTTAACACGGGGCTCGCTTTCGCGCACCTGCCCGAACACTGCTCACTGTTTGCGCCGCTTGCAACGATGGCACAGTGCTGGCGTACCATGGAAACACCACGTCCACTGCCCGGTCTCAGCTACGATCCGCACAGCCTCTATCAAACGTCCGCCATACTGGCCGGTTTCCTCGATACCGTCACGCTACGCTATCGAATGCGAGGCGGTGCCAGTGGTGGCCATCTGGCGGGGCTCTGCAGCGATCTGAATGCGTATGGTCGCCGAATAGTCGCTGGTGTCCTCGCGATGCCATTCCCGATGGACGCCACGCAGGATCTGATCGATTGCCTGGACCAACTCGAGGGCAAACAGCTGCTGGCAAGCATTACGCCCGGCACCGGCATGAACACCGGCGCACAGCCTACCCGAGGCGTCGTCCAGTCTGTCTGTGTTCGAGGATTACCTGAGCACCGCCTGAAGCGACCACCGACGGCCAAGGGGGCCCAGCGGCAGCAACGGATGGCTGGCTATCGGTGTAACAGTGTGAGCGAAATGTTGCAGTTGTTCTTTAGCTGCACGCTACCGGTGAGCATGTCGCACGTAACGGCCACACGATTGCCACTTCCGGTACGTCAACCGTTTCCGGTGGAGCTGTTCGACGGGGGACCGGGTGGGCTGAGCTTCGATGGCTTTCGCACAAACGATCCACAGCACGGGCAGCTGGCACCGCTCGCTAGCATTCCGACACTTGCCGCACTCCAGTCATCGACGAACTTGGGCCAGCCACTGGAGGCCCTGCATCGTGAGGTTAGGCGAGTCCGACCATCGCGCATACCGCGCTTTGCCGATTGTGGTCTGGATACGAGCGAGTATGATGAGTCCCTCGAACAACTGCTACAGCTGAAGGAACAGTATGACGATAACTACTCCATCTAACGCGCATTCCGTTTTGGTCATCGGCAAACAGCTTTGTGTACACATACTTTCGTTAATAAAGATTTTTGTTTGTTTTTCACGGACATCATCAATAGATTTTCTGGTTATGCAGCATTTGTTATCGTCGCTGCGACAAAACGTTTTATTCCATCCACTACTTCAACAATGACAAACAGAACAGATGTTCTGGGGATCTAGCTTTAAAAGGTGGTCCATTGACGCCTTACACTCTATTATACCGCCATCGGCCGACATCATTTCTCTCGTATCCCGCGTAGGAAACGTAGCTTCTTTGCGCGTAGGAACTTCTCCTTATGCCTGACGACGCCACTCTCCTGTTTGAAAACCGTCATCGTCAGCGTCTCCTGCGGATAATATAAAAAAAAGAATTAGTATGCGCACTGCTTCATTGGGTATACTGAGAAAAAGGACGTTAGTTTCTTAGTTTCTCTAAAATAAAAGAGACGGGAAGACAAAAATGAAGATAGAATTGCAGCTGATTGCGGCTTGCTTTATGTTTTTCTTTTTTATGATCGGCAATGTGTAAGTGAGAATATGTCCGTCCTTTGGAATTTGAGTCGCGTGTCCTTCCTGTAAGTGTTTGTAAGCAGAGATCGTTTGATTAATCGACTTCGGGCAAGAGCATACATCCGACAGCTGGTTAACTTTGTACTACGCGGCTACCGTTTCCGCAGCCACGTCGCTAATCAAGAATACAACAGCTAATGTACCCTACACTCTACCAATGCTCCCAATCACCGCGGTACCGTATCAGCCAGTCAGTCTAGTGTTCTTTTGCCGCCGAGCTGGCTTTTGACTGGTTGCCACCGTTAGGCGCAGTTAACAGCAAACAAATGATCTAATTCTAATTCTATAATAAAATCTCTAAGTCTATAATGAAATGTGAAATATGCTATTCGTACATTACCACACATATGTGCTTTATATCTACAGTAGTTGTAAGCGTACGCTAGGTCTTTAATTTACAAACGAGCTTCCCTAATGACACAGAACATTTACTCGCTCCTGTTAAGCGTTAGCAGGAGGGCGCGCCGACATTAACAATTCGCTAACATTGACTACGCTTCTGTTACTGTTAATGGAGAGACTTTTTTTTCTGCGGACACTCCTGTTAAGCGTTAAAAGGAGCGAGTAAACGTTCTGTGTCAATGGGGTTACTAATGGTGGCGGCTGCTCTTAGCATGCGCCATAAGAGTGATACTACTGCGATGGCATCAGACGGGTATTGGACAGGCACTTGAGAGCCTGCCAATGATCCACGCTCCCGTTAGCAAAGTGGGCGCCGAAGGGAAGAGCTAGAGGGAACCCGTTTCCCTCCTCCCGCGTGTCCTCCTTCGCGAGGTGCATTCTGTGGTGGAAAGACGTTGCGGCGGCCATCACACTTTGGGCCAGCGCAGCGAGGAAGGTGATCCGATGGTGTTCCATACTTACCTTATCCTCGTCATCGACTTCCTGGGGAGGGATCACTGACGCCTGGGGAATAGTGATTCCAGGCAGCCCTGCTGGAACATTTCCATCGATGCGTGGACGCGTGTCACCATCCAGAGTTCGCTTGGCTGGCCTTTGGGTGTTTTGCAGCTGCTGCTGCTGCTGAAGGTGTTGTTGTTGTTGCTGCTCAGCGTTAACCGCGCTGCGCATCGCCGCTAGGATACGCCTAGCTCGTTCAACGCCTGTACCGGGATTCTGGTCGTCCACCTTCTTCCTAATCTCGTCCGCCTTGGCGCGCATCTCGGCATTGACCGATTCAGGGCGATTAGAATTACTGCAGTGAAAAGATATAGACAATATGAACAAAACGGGATATGCAATGGCGTTTAAGGTCAGAACCAAAACTTTCACAAAGACTTACTTCACTTTACCGAATAGCTCACGGTAACGGCCGTATACGGTACTGTACGGTATTTTGTCCTCCAAGGCTTTAACTAGCTCCGCCATCTTAATGCTCTTCTGCGCCACGAGGTGAAACATGAGCAGTATTGCCTCGTCAACATGATGCTCCATACTGCGTCGCTCATTCCGCGGACGCTTCGTCGCAGGCTGGCTGGCAGTTGATGCCGGCAAGGCACCCTCATCCTCTGAGCTGCTGCTGCTGCTGCTGCTGCTGCTGATATTGCAGCTCTGTCTCCTCTCGTTGGTGGTGTCGCTGGTGGTCGCGACCGGATCGTGCTCTGGTTTGATCCCCACGGGATACTCACACCATTCTACTCTCTCGATCACGTCTTGCATCCCCAGTATGCTAAGAGCGTCGATCAGGCTGCCTTTACTGCCCAAAGAGAGCGCCGTCTTGCCGAAGTATAGCAGGCGAAAAATAGCCACAAGTACGCTGTATTCGATATTTAAGTTCAAACACAGCGTTCCGCTGTTGTCTGTACGTTCCGCCTGTTTATAGCAAGCCTCAGTATAATGCGAAGAATATATTGCCAGCATCTTTAAGTGAACTTTAATGGGGATCCGGCCTTCATCATTCGTGCAGCGAATTACGGTGTCAGGTGCATCGGCACAGAGTACCATACTGATCTGGTTCCTTATTTTCCTATCACTAGGTTCCCATTCCAACAGGATAACCGGCGCACCCGCTGCGGAGTAAAGATGAGAAGGTTTTGTTTAGACATCCTGTCAATCCTCTACTACGTAACTATGGCAGAGTTTAGCTCATTTACAAACTGTCCGAAATAGCCGCATACTTCCAAACTCTCACTAGTCAGACCCGGTAGTTTGTTAGTTTGCAGTAAGTGCTACACAGAATGTATGACACGACACGAGAGGTTATAACACATTTTCGGGTGAAAACACAAAGAAAACCACGAAACAAGCATGACACTGTAAGCATTTGCAGCATAACGACAAACTAACCAAGGCACACCTGGCTCTGTCACCATAAACAAAAAACAGGGACACCAGCAGACACTTGTCGCACGCTCGCAACCGGCCGGCCTATCCGCGAATAATAGGATTTTTTAGTTTTCCTTTTTGGCGCGCACGAAGTAGGGGAGCTCCAGCAAGTTTCTCCTGCGCGAGGGTAAATAAAAATCTGGCCAGGGCCGCAGAGTTGTTCTTGAGCGCCGTTGGTGTTGTCCCGTCCGGTGCGTTTTGATTGCGTTTCCCTGTTTTTGTTTCATTTGTTGATTGTTGTGGGGAGCACAAACACCCGGTTTTTGTATAATTGTTGCACCGAGCACCGTGGGTCGCGGTATATTATGTGAAAAAATGAATACACAGAAACACACATACAGTTTTCTAGCACTTGACAACCATATTGAGTATGGCGGCAGCGTGGGTTATTCCCGGCAGCAGCGGCACTAAGACGGACGGACGGATATAGCGGAATCCACGATCACACTTACCCGGCGGAAACTCTGTGTCTACCAAATGCGTCAGATAACTCATCGGCTCCATCAGTCCGGAAGTGTGTAATGGCGTACACTGGAACGTTGAAAGGACAGGAACCACCAAGAGACGTGTGCGCTCGTTCACCGTTCGATGCGAAATGATCGTGGTCGTAAGACGTTGCTGCGTGCAGCGCACCCCTGCTCTCATATCGCACGCACAGCACGCATACGCGACCATCCTCGGCGGCGTCTTCAACGACGCTCCCTTTCTTTCTCTCTCTTTTCGCCCGCTCGCAACACTTTCCCTTTCCTTCACTCTAGGGCGCCATAGCGCCCCTGTGTTGTGGCCTGCGCCAGGACTAGAAATTTTAAAAGAGTTGTTTAACCCTCATCGGTTCTTTGTATGCGCGCGCATACAATTTGGTTCGAAAACATCAAATCATTCAAAAACGGTTCGATGGAATGGTCTGAATTTGTCCAAAATAGATTTATTTTGATCATAGAATAGAAATATATCACCTAAAAAAATTAGGCATGTGTAGTATCGCGTGAAAAGAAATAGTTACGAATCGGTTTCTGTACGTATGCGTCTGCCATTTGTATTTAGCCAAAAACAATCCTTTTTCGCTGCATTGAAAATATGTTTACAGTTTAAAAAAACATCTTTTGTCCGGTATGGTGAACGTGTTACTCAAATTTGGAACTGGTCGGGTCTTATTCAGAGCTACGATGCCGTTGTAAACTTTCAAGCAATTTCTGGTTAGCATTCGATCGATAGGAACGTTTGATTCGTGATCAATTTTGGGCGATCAGAATTTTTTCTGTACATACAATAATAATTTGAAGACTATCTACAAACCAGGAAAAATTGTAACAGTCGATGAACAGTTGCAATATATTGCATCAAAATCTGCCAAATATGGCATGGCGAATTTTGGTTTATGTATTTCAAAAGATGGTATGCATACAATACACAAATTTATGCAATATGAGTAAGCAATTATTTGTTCACCGAATTGTTTCCGGACAGAAAAAAATTTAAAAAAAGTAGCCATAATATTCGTCGTCGGTTGTTTTTCGAAGCGTTGGCAATGGCTCTTGTTGATCCACACATAGTAAGACGCAAAACAAGACCGACTGATAGTGATGCTGCTAATGTTTCTGATAATGATCGTCCCATTCGCCATTTGACACCAACAAACAAAATCGGCCATTGCCACGTCTGCACTAAAAAAAACTAATCAAAATATGTTTGCTGGACGTTGTGAAAGTGTGCCAAATATGGAGGTGCTGACCACCGATATGATATTTGCATGAGATGTGCCAAAAAAATTAAGCAACTCTTGAAAAAAGTCCTTTTTAACCGATTTTTCGTATTTTTCTCAAAGCACATGATTTTTTATTTGCCGGTTTTACTACACAATTTTGAGAATTTTCGACACGTAGCAATTTTTTTTTCAATAAAAAACATTCCAATGAATAAATAAAACAATATCAGAAGTGGCTAGTTTTGGTTTTGGATTTTTTGGCACAGGTTCGAAAATTTTGTGTATGCGCGCGCATACACAAAAACCGATTCGATGCAATTCTGGAGGGACCGATGAGGGGTTAAAGTTTTGCGAGTTGCGCAAAAGTGTGTGCAGTGCGCGGTTCAAACTGATGTATCATCTCTGCTTGTTTGCAGGAACTGAAAATCATCAAATCATATCATGGAATAAAAAGAAAAATAGAAAAATACCGCCACACTTTACTCATTTAGCTTTCTGTAAAAGTGTACCTCATCTTTGGGATGTTTCTGCTGACGGAGACGGAAAACTATGCGAATAGCAGTGTTCGTGATGTAATCTAAATTTCGATAGTCGGACCAAGCCCTTACGCTAGTCTCGCTTTCGTTCCTGGACACAGGATCGTAACTAACTTCTCCTCTGTTGTCCAACTAAATCCAGCATTTCTGTGCCACTGTGTGTATTTTCGATTTTTTTCATCAACCGAAAATGCCAAAAAATCGCTCTTTGCTCTCGATTTTACGCACCTCGGCGACCTTGGGCCTTTTGGGGCCACCCGGGGGCCGAGAAGTTGCCTGTAGGTCAATACGATTGCCTTGCCTGCCCCCCCCCCCCCCCCCCCCAACTACTGCAAGAACACCTTTGACATCTCATTAGGTAATGATCTCGCACCGATCCTGAACGGCGGAAGCGTGTGAATTGCCCGGTCGAAGGGCGCCAGCACCCTGATCGCAAGGATTCTCGTCGTCCCGGCGACTCATCCCGGTGTGTTGCGTGATAATTAGGGTAAAGAGGCAGAGAGAAAGAGAGAAAGAGAGAGCCTAGGGTCAGACGAGTTCACGCGTCCCATTTTCCTGCTGGCCACGGCCTTTGTGCCCTTTCGCATGGTATCTTGCTCCTTCTTTTATTTTCGTCCCAAGATTTTTGCTATCTTTTTTTAGGCCCAAAACAAACGCAGCGCAGCGCAGACCGCCGTGCAAAAAAGAGGTGCCCGGATCCGGATGCGACCCGGAGTGCGGACCCGATCCGCTAGGGTCACACGGAATCGCTCGCGCGGCGAAGACTGATGGACTGCGACGACAAAACAACGGGAGATCTATCGGGCATCACTGCGCATGCATTGCTCGGTGCGTTCGCCGGTTATTGCGCGCGGGGCTGGCTCTCGCTGGCTCTGAAAAATCTGGGAAAATAGCGGATCTTCACCAAAAAAAAAAAAAAAGGATTCCCCCGAAAGACATCATCCATGGCCGGATCCCTTTTTTTCTTCGGTGCGGCCCTTTTCTCGCCGGGTCCGTTTGGTTCGCTCCTATCTGCACTTCCCGCCGGTGGGTAGTCGGGATGGCGGGATGAACCATACCCGGGGATGATTATTTTCTGTTTGCGTTAATTAAAAAATTGTCACCCGTTTTCGGGTTGCAAAACAGTGATCTACGAAAGGACGTTGCGCGCGGAAAAAACGCGGAAATGAAAAAAATAGACAGAGAGAGAGAGAGAGAGAGAGAGAGAGAGAGAAGGAGAGAAAAGTTCTTTATCTTTATAAAGAGCTATTCCTTGTGTGAGGCTTACTTATGCTTATCTTACTGGCTGGTTTTGCTGTTTTTGTTTTGGTGGCACATATTTTTAACATTGTTCCCTGAATGCTGATCCTTTCAAGAACATTGTGTACATCTTTCAGATCAATCGAAGCAAAACTGACAAAGTTATAGATTTTTTTTAATTCGCATTTCGTACAAGGGGCTCCATGCCTGGCGCGTTTTCAACATTTTCAAAATCGGTGCCCATCCAGTACCGTAAAAACTACTGGGCCGATCGATTTGAAATTTTTAACACATAATCTGTACACTTTTTGCCAGATAGCCCCGTCGAGATTTCATGAAACTTGTTGATACTTTTTTTTAAACAAATCGCCAAAAATCGTGTTTTAAGGCAAAATAAGACAACAAGCATCACTTTTCCAACTTCAAAAATTTGCCAAAAATGCGAAAAACAGGCAATTCAACAAAAACTCGACGGGGCTACCTGGATAAACTTATCATCTTTCAAACGAGTATCGATTTGTGATGCCATGGATGAAGTTTTTAATTACCTTGGAAATTACCTAGTAATTTTTATTATTAATTTCAACCCATTCGCAAAAAATCGAAAAAAAAACTAATTTATAGAGCTTATAAAAAGAACTAGAAGGAAAAAAGACTACTAACGCGGTGCGACTTCTATATGGGAAAAGCCGGAATTACGTCTTTTGCTCAACATACATAACGAGGATAATGTTTAAAAAAATAACTTTGCTGAATTACTTCACCTCTACAAAACACAGCCAGCTGTGCTGAACCAGCACACATTGCGGTACCTACAGATATGGCCCAGGGAAACACAACCATTTCCAAACAAAATCAATAACTCACACACCAAAACTGGGAATGACATAAACAATAGGAAAGGAATACGAAATCAATACGAGCCGAATCGGGCAGGATCTGTCCATGCAGACAATTAGTCGCGCGATAGCGTCCAGCATTCCGAGTTCCGAGCCGCAAGGGCGCCGACTCACAGGTGCGTGGAGCGACGAGCCGGCAAGGCCAAGCAGGCCAAGGCCAAATTAAGGGAGGACCGTCAGATGTAGCCCAAGTGCGCCGACCCTCACGGAGGAAAAGAAAACGGAGGGTCGAACGCTGGGGTGTGGGCTGGCGGGACCTTCGACTCCATTTGTTGACCCCGACCCCCCTCCGGTCATCGGTCACTTCAAGCGGTGGCGCCCCTAGACAGAAGAGTCCTGCAAAAGGACATGAGGTAATGCTGATTGAACCGTGGTGCTTAACAAAAGGTGCAAGCAAACTGGCCGGGGGAAAGGCCGGAACTACCAAACGACAGAGAGAGAGGGAGAGAAGGAGCTAGCAATGATATTATGAACCCCCTCGCGCCACCTAACACCCCAGATTAGTGGTTTAGGCGTGGTTACTGGACAAGCTCGCGCCGGATCATCTGGAATGAGTTCCATTTTTTTGTGTTCTTACGGCCACAATCCTTCGCCTAATTGAGCGATTGCGATCGCGAGACCACGGCCGTCACAGTAATACAGTGATCGGCATCAGTAAAAGCCCACCTCTATGGTCCATCACATTTTCGCCTGTAAATTCGTCATTTTCGGTCGCAAAGGGCTTGTGATTTTTTGACTAAAAGCTCTAACTTTCCCCTTTCCAAATCACTTGCTTTGAGCTTGATAGGTTTGATAGTCTCTTTTTGAAAATTCTTTATGTGCGAAATGATCGATTGTGACAAAAGGAAAAGCCCACTTTTGCAAAGGACTTAAATATTATTAGGACTCCGACAGAGCCCTGTGGTCACTGTGGTCGTTAATAGGACTTTTATTTATATCTGTTTTAATGTTTTACGTGCCCTCCATTATTGTTTACACATGTTAAATCCACTTATCATAGCATCTCCAGTAGAAAGTCGATTGCGCGCGGGTTTTTGCACGTGGTATGGGTGTACCAACGGACAGCAGACGCTGTGCTCATCAGAAAACTACTTGTTAATCGTTGTTTGAACCAAGTACTTCAACAGATATTAGCAGAAAAATTATCATCAATCGTAGGGCAGTTCATGACATGCTAATTAATCACCAATGTCCTAGATCAGTAGTTTACAGTTGCAATTTCGGACGCCCGCGGAAGACGGATGATTGAAAAATATAAAAAAAAAACTCGAGAGATTAAGAAATCGTCGAAACTAACTATCTATTCAATCATCGCATCCGTTTCGCTGTCAATTTTGGAGCAAAGTATGCCACGGAAGATCAGCACCACATGAGTGCAGGAGTGGATGCTGCTAAAAGGCTTCCGTTTAATCCAAAACTGAGCTGAATCGTCTTAATTTCACCCAGAAATATGTTTTCAGGCTTAAAGAAGGCTCGAGAAGTAGTGTATTGTTTTTAGAATCATCAATTATGGATTTTAATGCAATGCGTCGATAGAGAGTTTGGTAGAAAGGAAACCATGGTATGCCAGACCGTCAGTTACAGGTCACAATGAGGCACGGTGGTAGACGTGTGAGCAATTTTTCCGTTCAATTAGAATGGCAAAATTGTGAAAACAACAATACTGGGGCGTTTGAAAGTTATTGTTGACACCAGAAAGGATTCTTTGATTTATTCAGTCCACGTGTGGGCCCGATGAAGCAATTTTGTTGAGCAATAGGAAAACGATTTTAAACGTATCGCTAAAACCATAAGTTCTGATTGACATCCTCGTCGTATTAATCGTCTAGAATCACCTTCTCAAAGCTCAGGTTGACAATGTATGGGAATTTTTATAGAAATTCCCGTTACGTTGTTTCTTCAATTAAAAACTATTATTTTACGAGGCAATACAATGAGAATAATACCCAACATAACTGAAACCATGTGAAATATATGTCAAAATAGTTACAAACGAAAATCCGGGGTATGAGTGGCCCATATGAATTGAGAAACATGTTTCCTTGCCGGTGGGCTTTTACTTTTGTCACATTCGCGATCGACCATCTCGCACTTAAAGAATTTTCAAAAAACGATTATCAAACCTATCAGGCGCAAAGCAAGTGATTTGGAAAGAAGACAGTTAGAGCTTCTAGCAAAACAAAATCACAAGGTCTTTGCGACCGAAAATGACATATTTACGTGGCGAAAATGTGGTGGACCCTAGTGGTCGATTTTTACTGGTGCCGACCACTGTACATCCGCGATAAGCCAATATCCGTGAGAGCGAACTGCTTTTTTTGGTGCACTTCTCGCCGTGTCCAAGAGGTGCGTCTCAGCCAGCGGTTCGTGGCCCGTGATCGCCGTGCCCGTGGTCCGTGGAAACATGAGAACCGGTAATGACCCGCCAGGGGGATTCCACATATGCGTCAACACGCCACGATTCGCTACTTCCGTCGGTAACCCGAGCACGATTAATCGATCGACCGATCGGGACGCTAACGAACGCACACATCACCGGTTCACCGGATCCGCCAAACCTACGCGACGCGACGAATCATCACGATCCGCGGGCTGAGCCTTTTTTTTTTAAATGGAAAAATGGATTTTTTTAAAAAAAAAAAAAGAAAACAAAACCGAACAATCGAACTGTGGCAGTGGCTGGAATTTGGGATTGGAAGCGTTGCGAAATTGCAGTAAGCGAAATACCCCTTTCAGGTTTCCCTGTTCACGCTGTGCGATCGCACGACGCAGCCCAAAATCCCGCAAAGCCATTTTCCATTAATAACGTGCAACAAACAACCGAGGTGCCAACGGCGAGAGGCCGGCGTTCGATTCTCAAGCAACGATACGATCCTTTTGCGGATGCGGTTCGTTTGCTGAGTCCGTGGCCGCCTGGTTCTCAACACCATCTCGGTGCAGGACGCGCAATTCTCAATCAATCTCAGCTGGCCGGAAGGAAAAGAGATGCCAAATCGAGTTGCTAGCCAACGTTGCGGCAGAATAGTAGAGAGCAGCAGAGAGAGGGGGGGGGGGGGGTCACAAAAAAGGGGGAAAAGTAAAGGATTTTGATGCCGGCAATTTGCAGCGTTTTTTTTTTTTTAATTTTCTTTCGAAAAAATCCGACAAAATCCGGCGAATGCAACAAAATCGAACCCCTTTTTTTTGCTGTTGTTGCTGTTGTTGCTGTTGGCGAAAGTCCCCCTGGCCCCGGGCCGATCTCGGCGACCCTTGCACCGTCGCACGTCCTGTAACCCGAGCGATCATTTTCGTTTTTTTTTAACCTTTTTCTCGCAAAAAAGAAATCGAAGAATCGACGAAACTCCCGAAAGAAACACCAGAATCGGGTGGCAAGGGGTTAAAAAGGACCCTTGGAAAAAGGGGAAAGAAAAGGGGCAAATGGGATGATCATCATCATCATCATCGTGGCGGGACGACAGAGAGAGAGAGAGAAAGAGAGAGAGAGAGAGATCATGGCCACACGAGGACGACGACGATGGCAACGTCAGGATTAAGGACTCCGCGCACACACAATGAGTAAGATGAGCAGATCGTCTTGCGCAACAAACCCCCTACCCCCCCCCCTCCGGGCCCTGCTTCAGCTCAGCGTAGCATAACCTTCCGGGAGGGCGGCGGTGATGATGTGAAGGAACCGTTTTCGGCCGGTCCGAAAAAGGACATTTTGGAAATCTTTTCCCTTTTTTTTGGGCTTTTTTTCTCTGTTGGTCTTTCCGTTATTTGGTTTTCGGTTTTCTTCGGTGGTGTTTTTTTTCTTCTTCTTTTTTTTTTGGGCTGCTGCTCTCTCACCCTTGAACCCTTGCAGCGAATGCACGGTGTCCGGAGGGGAATGGGAAGGGGAAGAGGGCGAACGGGGGTCGAGACCTAGCTGCACATATTATGATGATAAATGTAATCGAGCGTTTAGGGTTGTTTAATGTAGCATTCGACGGGATCGATCACACACTCGTACTTCCGAATCGAATTCCCGAATATTCGCTTCCTTCCGCACGGTTGTTGTTGCTCTTTTGTTTTTTTAAATTTTTTTTTATTTCGGAAAACAATTTTGGTTGCCAGATTTCTTCGAATAATATCACGCTTCCACTGGGCCCGGCCAGCCAGCCTGTATGCTAGCTATTCGTCCTCGATGACGACCACTGTGTTGAAATTTCTCACGCGGAACGCAGCAACAGCAGCAGCAGCGCTCCGATGCCCCTTTAACCGACGGCACGGATGACGCTCTGGACTCCCCGTGGACTTCCGGCTGAAGGCTAATGGTCTGGCACCCTTTTTTTTATATCCCAGGATCGCCCAAAAAAAAAATCAAGAGGCAAGCAGTTGCATCGCGCGACCAGCGTGCCATCGGTCGCGATCCGCAATGAACACGCACGGCCGCATCTTCGGTGTGCGTCAACTGGAAATTGAAATATGATATCCACCACCAGCAGGGTGAGAAATCGATCAGTTTTTTAATTCGGCCCAGCGTAGCTATTTTACGCGGACGTTCCCGTGGGGCCTTTGGTCAACGAGCACCACTTTCACACCAGGCCACGCACCGTTGATTGGCAGCCGGCGTTTGCGTCTTTGCTGATTAACTCCTGTTTACTTTGCGACAGACCACAAAGTAAACAGGACTTTTTCAATAACAAAATTTCTGAAACGTACATCCTTTAACGACTTTCAGTCTCAATTTCATGTCATTTGGTCCACTGGAAGCAAAGTTATTGCACTTAAAGTGACAGTATGTTCGGGTGGTCGGTGCAAAAATTAAAAATTCAACCAAAAAAATTTCAATCAATTTCAAGTTTAGCCTTTAAACTCGGTAAAACGTTTACCGAATACGCATCAAATCGAAACCTTATTGAACACATGCATGCGTCGCGCTGAGAGCAACTAGGATTGAAAAGTTTTTATTTTGTTTTCATTTTTCCACTTTACCCTCGGCTCGGCCACTCTAGCATCGTTATTTTTTCCACTGTCACTCTCTTTTTGGCCGTTCTGGCTTACCAAACAGCTCAAGCCCCCTCCTTCCTTTTGGTGGGCTTTTGTACACACCATCCAGCATTCTGGAGGCTGGATGCCCTTTTTCGCAAACGCCCGGGCTTCCCAAAATGGGTCCTACGGACGCTCCTTCGTCGGTCGCAATCATTCATCATGTGTCCGTGCCAGTGCCACGTGCGCAAAGGTGTGCCACGGCCCTTTTTCGGTTAATAAAGAACTGGCAAATTCAAATTGAGCTTCATGTGTCTATTGCCTAGAGGGCGCTAATGAGGCTGCACGAGATTTTAACTGCTCGATCGAAAGGGCAAACAGTACGCTACAACCATGGCAAGCGTTTGACTGTTGTTTACAAACCCCACACCGGGCACAAAAACAGTTCCAAGGAGTTGGCTAAGGATAGATTTCTTCGATAACGTCCCGGTTTCAGTCGATTTTTGCGTCGGTAACGGGTTCGAAATGGTGCGCGAAGTGTTAACGTTGCAGTTGGGCAACTACGCCAACTACGTAGGCACGCACTGGTGGAACATACAGGTCGGTAAGCCAACCACGTGCCACCAGCCCACGATCAACGATCACAACTAGCCCCTCTGTTCAGGAATCGTCGTTCAACTATGATCCAACAGCGGAACCATCGGATATCGAGCACACTGTGCTGTACCGGGAGGGTGAAACGAGACAGCGACAACCGACCTTCACACCGCGCCTTCTGATGCTGGATCTGGCCGGTACGCTGAGGCATCTTCCGCGGACTGGCGATCTGTATGAGGAGGAACTCGCACCAGACGGTGACACACCGTACACGCAGACCACCACCACTGCCACGGACAGCGGGGCGATGGAAGTGATCAAGCAGGAGGAACGGTACGAACCGCACCCTTTTCAAGCCGACCTTAACGCGGGCCTCCCGGTGGACGCGATCGGCGCGAAGAATTATGATTTCCGTAGCACCGTGCATAGCTGGTCGGATTATAGCTACGCCCGCTACCATCCACGTAGCATCAACATGATCGAGCGCTACGCACATTCGCCGACCGAGGGCCAGTTCGATACGTTTCCGCATGGGCGCGGCCTGTGGCAGGAGGCGGACTTCCAGGACCATCTGGTGGACCGCATCCGGCAGTACATCGAGGAGTGCGATGAGTGCCAGGGCTTCCAGACGCTCTTCGACTGCACGGACGCGTTCACCGGGCTCACGATCGGCCTGCTCGAGCATCTGCACGACGAGTACGGAAAGGCGTCGCTTGTTTTCCCCCTGTTTGCACCGCGGCCACCAACGTTTAAGGGTGCGGACGAGGCAACGAGCGACTCGATCCGGGTGGTTAACACGGGGCTCGCTTTCGCGCACCTGCCCGAACACTGCTCACTGTTTGCGCCGCTTGCAACGATGGCACAGTGCTGGCGTACCATGGAAACACCACGTCCACTGCCCGGTCTCAGCTACGATCCGCACAGCCTCTATCAAACGTCCGCCATACTGGCCGGTTTCCTCGATACCGTCACGCTACGCTATCGAATGCGAGGCGGTGCCAGTGGTGGCCATCTGGCTGGGCTCTGCAGCGATCTGAATGCGTACGGTCGCCGAATAGTCGCTGGTGTCCTCGCGATGCCATTCCCGATGGACGCCACGCAGGATCTGATCGATTGCCTGGACCAACTCGAGGGCAAACAGCTGCTGGCAAGCATTACGCCCGGCACCGGCATGAACACCGGCGCACAGCCTACCCGAGGCGTCGTCCAGTCGGTCTGTGTACGAGGATTACCTGAGCACCGCCTGAAGCGGCCACCGACGGCCAAGGGGGCCCAGCGGCAGCAACGGATGGCTGGCTATCGGTGTAACAGTGTGAGCGAAATGTTGCAGCTGTTCTTTAGCTGCACGCTACCGGTGAGCATGTCGCACGTAACGGCCACACGATTGCCACTCCCGGTACGTCAACCGTTCCCGGTGGAGCTGTTCGACGGGGGACCGGGTGGGTTGAGCTTCGATGGCTTTCGCACAGACGATCCACAGCACGGGCAGCTGGCACCGCTCGCTAGTATTCCGACACTTGCCGCACTCCAGTCATCGACGGACTTGGGCCAGCCACTGGAGGCCCTGCATCGTGAGGTTAGGCGAGTCCGACCATCGCGCATACCGCGCTTTGCCGATTGTGGTCTGGATACGAGCGAGTATGATGAGTCCCTCGAACAACTGCTACAGCTGAAGGAACAGTATGACGATAACTACTCTATCTAACGCGCATTCCTTTTGGTAATCGGCAAACAACTTTGTGTACACATTCTTTCGTTAATAAAGATAGTTTGCCTGTAGGTCAATACGATAATGGATAATAGCAATGAAAAACAAACAAAAACACCAACTTGGTTTGGGAAACGCTCTTCAAAGTAGGGAACGATGCAAAAATCAAATATTTTAGTCAGTTTTTTTTTCAATTCTTGAAAGGATCAGCATTCATTCATTATTCCAAAAAAGAAAAACGAAAAAAACACATCTAAAAAAGCCTCTCGAAGGGTCAAATGTGTTCCAATTGCGCCAACCCTTACGGAGGAAAACGAAAACGTTGGGACCAACGCCCACACCCCGGCGAGACCGACGACTCCATTTGTTGACCCCGACCCCCGGGACAAGTCCTGCAAAAGGACGAGAGGTGCAAGCAAACCGGCCGGTGCAAGGCCGGAACCACCAAACGAGAGCGAGAGAGAGAGAGAGAGAAGGAGCTAGCACAACAATTTACAAATAATGATAGTTGTGCCAATTATCAGTTGATCCAGTAAAATCCATTTATAATTTTCCAATCAAGAAAAGCATCATACAGTGAAATTAAAGCTCTAGCATCACAAACGATCAAAATAGTGGCCCGGGCGAACAAAGCCGGGGCAGCCAGGGGGTTCGATAGGAGTGAAGCACAGGACCCGGGATGATGATGAACCCGCGCAGCCTTACCTTGTGATACATTTCGTTCCCGACATTTGCTGCTGATTCCAGATGCTCTATATGGTAAGTCTAAAGAATTCATTGAATGTTTATTCATTACGAGCATTGTTTGATAGGCAATTGAATCGACTATTGGTTTTTGTTGTTGTTGTTGTTGTTGTTGTTGCTGTTGTTGTTTGGTTTAGTTTTGCATTTTACGTTTGAGCGCCTCACGTCGTGCGTTCGTTTTTGCTTCTTGCATGTTCTGCTCGGTTCCTCTGCTGCTGATCGATTGGTTGTTGTGTTGTTGTTTTTCCTATTTAGTTTTCGTTTGTTTGCACAACTATTATCCTAGGTCAATCACTCCATCAATCCTATCACGTTGCCTCAAAACGCACGACACGCACGACACGTACGTTTCGTACTTTGTTTTTCCTTTTGTGTTTGCTTGCTTGGTTTTTTGGTAGTAACGGTATACAATCTACTTCGCATCGCCTCCCACTACCACTCCCCCCCCCCCCCGTTTTGATTCCCGCTTGCTCGTTTGTGACTGGAGTGATTTTTTTTTTTCGTGGATGTGTTTGTGTTTGTGTGTGGGTGGCATGTGGATATTGTTCTTTCATTTGAGCAGCAGGAAGGAAGATCCACAGCGTCTTCTTGGGCGTTCTTTTGCGTCCCTCTCTCCCTCCCTCTCTCCTTCGTTTCCTTTTAATCGTGGATAACGCTTTCCTCTCCCTATGCAAAACTCTGCTCCCCCCCCCCACCCCCCCGCCCGCCACGGAGCAGAGTAAGTCAAAAACAAGCTACCAACGAATCAAGGAAATGCCTGTGCCTGTGATGCTAGTGGCATTCATCGCTCGGCTGCTGCTGCTGATGCATCAGCCTGCGAACGGAGAGGGTGACGAGCAGCAGCTGCTTCATGTAAAACGCAACGCGTGCACTAAACAAGGAACCGGGCTACACCAGGTTGCACCGGTATTCTTGTCACGCTCTCACTCATTTCCCTCTACGGTTTCCGGCATCGCGTCCGCCGTTCTGCGTCGGCCCTGCCCCTCCCCCCCACCCGCCCCCGGTCAAGATGGATACCTACTGGAGCGTTTTGTAAGCATTACTCGTTAGTCAAAGGAGTTGGGTATACCATGGGAAATCTATAAAACCGCAAATGGCTGACGAAGCATGATGATGATAGAACTACTAGAACCTCCTCCTCTCACTCACCGTTGTACGTGATTCGCTGATACTTGCAAATACACAAACAACTCTACAAACAAAGATAAATATCAGATATATCCGGGCGATCTGCAGCTGCCTAGCCGGAGCGACGGCCTGGGCAAAAGGATGTGGCACCATCATCGACCACCAACAAACCTATCAAGCTAAGTCTAACACGGGGGAAGGCGCTATACTGTCACCGCATAGCCCAAAATCGACGACGACAGGCCAAGGCCGACCGATTGCCGATGCGTGCTGCTTCCGAATGAATAACGCGATCACTCGGTTATTGCAATTTCTAGTGTCCAAGTGTCTTTCTCTCTCTCTCTCTCTCTCTCTCTCTCTCGCTTCATCCCTCTGTTGAACATCGAATTTGGGTTGGTGTGTGTGCAATTTATGTGTTAAAATGTAAACCGCCAATGCTACTTATGCTGCAATCATCACTGCAACACCCCCCCCCCCCCCCCACCCCCCGATTCCCCGGACCTTCCGCTACCAGCGCCCCTGCCCCACTCAATCAGTGGTGGTAGTGTTCGCTACGATCAATCCTATTAATATTCGTTAATAACGACAACCTAAGGCCTGAAAGGGTTCTACAGCAAATTGAAGAGTGGCTTGCGAAGGGAGAAGGGAGGGGAAAGGCGACAGGGTTGTTGCGATGGGGAAAGATGGGCTAAGACGGATAAGACGCGAGACGAATTTCGGGCGTCTTGCCTGCGATCTAGCGAAACGCGACCTGCCGGGTTCGGGGTTGTCTCGCGCATTGAAATCATTCTCTTCCGTGCACCGTGTAGCAATCCCAACCCAACCCAACCGAAATACATCGGTTCTGCTTTTGTTGGGTATCGATTGATCAAACCCTACACCCCTGCCCCCCCCCCCCCCCCCCCCTCAGCCTCGCCTTCTTCATCGGCCCACTATTCAAACTCTTTTATCCAACTGATTTAATAGTATGCTGATGTTAGAATAATCGTTTAGTGGTTTTGTAAAAGATTTCAGTTACGAATGTATTCATTTCGTACCAAGTATTTACTAAGAATAGCTAAACTTGTAAAGTTTTGTTGTATATATTGCTTATACCTGTAAGTATTGATATTGTTCGTGCGTGATTTTATTTATTTGTTTTATTTTTTAAGCTATGTTTGGTTTTCGTTTCGTCGCGTCTTCTTTTGCCTCTTCTTCTTCTTCTTCTTCTTCGATTTGTTGCGTTTTGCTTTTGCCAGGATTGGAAATCGGATGAATCGGCACGGCCTACTCCTGCTTCCCCGTCAGCCTCCGGCCGTGTGTTTGAATTAACGGAAGTGCGGGTGCAGTTGCAGTTAAAAACAATTTAACATAGACATTAATGCGAACAAAGTAAAAGTTGCTCGTTTGCTCCTCTCAACTGCTTCGCTTCGCTGAGCAGTTCGCTCACCATCGATAGCGTGATCGGGATGCCGTCTTACGTACCCGTCTCCTCGGCTGGCTCACTCACTCACGTACCACTGGCTAAACCGATAGGGTTTGCTGTAATCATCGTAGTTAGTATATACATTTTTCTATGAAATTGACATCACATCGCACTTCACAAGCTTTTCTACCATAGTTTTTTTTTCTCCTATGCTCGGCCTGCCTGTCTGTCTGCTTTGCTTTGCTTTGCTTCTCTTCCTTCGAGAACTCGAATCGTGTGCGGGAATGTAATCGGCCAGCAAAACGATAAACGTCCATCACACTGCCACCAATCCGCATACGATCCCCATATGGATTTCGTGTTGAGAGTTTGCCTAATAAATGGCACGATGCCCATTTCCATGACCAACAACAACCGTCTAGAACCGGTCACAACTACTACCGGCTGCCCACTACGGGTGGTTCATTGCAGCGCGTTTCGTTATTATTGATTAGATCACGGAGCCCAACTCGCATTCCGTCCATTTCTCTATCGCCACATCCGCATCCTCCTAAACCCTC
This sequence comes from Anopheles aquasalis, assembly GCF_943734665.1. Taxonomy (NCBI): domain Eukaryota; kingdom Metazoa; phylum Arthropoda; class Insecta; order Diptera; family Culicidae; genus Anopheles; species Anopheles aquasalis. Next base: position 3,905,459 of record NC_064879.1, read on the forward strand.
CCAGCCAGCAGTCTTAACTGGATGGTCGTTTGCTGCTGCTGCTCACTCTATCAATTCGTTAACGGGCTAACATTACCATTTTTACCGGCATCCTAAGATAATTCCGTGCCTGTACGTGTTACCCTTTCTCTCCCTTTCTGTCACTATTTCTTTTTCTTTTGCCTCTCTCTCTCTCTCTCTCTCTCTCTCTCTCTCTCTCTTGCCCTATTTCAATTGGATTTTCATTTGTAAAAATTTGTTACTTTTTTGTCTTATTTTTTTTTGTTTTAAACATTGCTTATATGTTTCTACATATTTCAAGTAAAGATTAATATCACAGTAAGTATTTCAATTTATTATCAGCAAACATACATACGTTTGAAGAGTGTTGTGAGGAGTCGGTGTTCATTTCATTGCGTGTGAGTGTGTATGTGCGTGTATGTTAGAGTGGTTCTTGTACGATGAAGATGCAAAAAATAACATGACCTCATGTGGTTCAACATCGATCGCGCAAGCAGCCAAAACTGTGCCCTGTGTCGAGATTAACAAACAAAATTTCGAATTGATTGGTTGTTTTGTGTTTTTTCAACTTTAATTTCAATGATCGGCGAACCTTGACGATGAAACAATATGTTGCTCTGCAGCGAAAAGAACAGAATAGGATCAAACGGAAACCGGAACAATGCCATGCCGACACACCTGCCATCATACTATGGTCGGATTTTTGTTGGTTTGTTGGCCGGAGTGGAATGGCAAATTGGACTTCATCCAACCAAAATGAGTTGCGGATAGCGAAACAATAAAACGTAAAGCTAATGAAAACGAATATATATTAATTTATATTTTATATCACACAGTTCGTACGTGAAAGTTCTTTCCCAGGAAGCAATTTTCGACGGAAGGTTCAAAGTTCAACACTATTAGGGGGGAAGGGGGACATGGGACATCTGAAAGCTCCCCAAAACCTTTCTGCGTTATTTCGTTCTTCACGCGGCCTCACTAAATTAAATTACTAAACTTATAATTAATGTTACAAAAAAGGTGTACATCCATCCTACACAAACCACGGAGATCCGATAGCCACAAAACGAAAACAATAAGTTGGAATATTGTTAAGAAAAAAAAAATCGCCATATTTTCTAATGCTTTCATCACTAATAAGTATTTCACTGGCTTTCCAATTGGTGTTTAATGTTTTCTCAAGATGTATATATCAGTGTTGTTGATGCTCGTACTCAGCTTGTGAATATCGTATTGCAATTTGTTTTCGTTTTTTCTTCTCCCTTCTCTTTTTTGAATTCCCTTCCACCCACGCCCGGCGCCTTTCTGTTCCATCTAGAAGACTTGCTGGGAATTCCGGCTGGCAATAACCAGCCATCTTTTATATACATATTTGTATACGTATATGTATATTAATATACATTTATCAATGAATATAAATATACATAAACATATATACATATATACTTACATGCTTCCCGAAACTCCGCAGTCAACTGCATTTCTATCAGTGCTCGATCTACAATGCAATACCGAAGTTTCGTTTTGAGTTTTGCTTCAGTGAATGCAAAGCACCAGAATCATGAGCTCGGATGCACGGATCGGCGTTCACCCGGGCGTGTGGAGAATTCAAATAATTACTGAAATACTATCTTTACTTTAAATATTAGAAATGAAGACGAGCATACCGTAGGAGTGGCGCTATTATAAATATAAATTGTGTCAGATCTAATTTTTCTATCACAAACTGGTTCCACTAACGTTATTATAGTTGGTTTTATCATTATTACTATTATTATTACTTTTTTGGAGAATAAGACTAGCGCTGTTTAATACGGTTGATAAGAGAAAACGGTAGTCCAACTAGCGCTGTTACGGTGTACGGGACTTTCATCTGCCCTGCTCTCACCCCAGCCTTCTAAGAACAACAGCCAAACCAAACCCCAGGCAAACGTACTAGCACTCAGCACTCGACGTATAATTGCGCGAAGAGTAATTGGATTTTTGTTTCAATTCAGTACAAACGGTGACAAATCCAATGCATTATTAGTTCCTAGGCTAAGGGACACTTCAATTAAAAAAAAGGTTTATGCTACCCTTAAATCGTACTCATGGCAGATTGCGCACAGATCAATTTGTTTTTCTAAATGATGACGAAGAGCTAAACGTAAGGAAATCCTAACAAAAATGCTGTAACACATAAGCTCCCCGCAAAAGGTACTGCTACATTGCATTCATCGATCAGTGCACATCTCACAAAATAAGGTTGTAAGGATTATTATTATAAGAAAATACGTATATAACACGATGACACACAGAGTGCCGCTTCTTGTTCTGTAGATTTGTTCATCTAGGTTTAAAAGCTAGAATGCTATGCAGTAGTAGCAACTTGTGAATGTCTAGAATGTCCCATCTGTTCTTCATTTCTTCTGCGAAACTGAATCGATACACTATTTTAATATCAAAAGCATAATCATCCAAATTCAACATATGGTGTACCGAAAAACAGTGCGCCGGGGGTGAAAGGCATAATTACTCAACGAACATATTGCATCACTTGCATGCTGTTGCAAAAAGCATGTTCTCGAGTGCATATGCGTGTCGATTCCTTAAATTAGGCAGAAATGGTGCTGCTACTTCTTTGTAGTTGGATTACGTTGCTTTCATTCGCATTCGTCACTTGTTATCCGACCCGACGCCAGGTGGCTTCGTTTTGCCTTTCTTCTTTTCATAGCCTACAGCTGCTCTCGCCTGGCGAGAGCGATGTGATCAGAACTCCCAATTGAATTTAAAATTGTACTCCAATTTATCGACCTTTCGTATGCAAGGGTGTGCTTACTATTAACAAAATAAAAAGAATACTAAAAGTATACCGTTTAACTCAAAATACTGCCAACGTGAATTATCAGTATAACAGGTCTAATAAAAAAGAATCATTGTCCCTAGGTTACCTAGCTACTCCTAAACAACACTTCTTTCTTCTACCCTTCGTGATCCTATTTGCACGGTTGATAGCGCTCGTACCAGCACGCACCGTTTCTAACGCTATGTGTATTGCTCTCCCGAAGAATTCCAATCGGTTTCCTGGTTTGTTTTTGTTTTGGCACTAACGTAGTTCATTAAAGAATAAATCATTCCAATGATCTAAAAGGCCTTTAAAATTCATCGTTTGTTAGGGGCTTAATATTTCGAGAGGAATAACCAGTAGGCAAGGGTATGTTAAATTAATTTTAAAATGGTTTACTTTCGCCCCATTCTTTTGAGGGCGATCTAATTAAACGGGTGAGCGATCTAATTAAACAGCTTGGTTTTAAAATAGAGCTTGTCGGGTATAAGACCCGACGCCGCAAGCCTCTTATTTAATTCATTCGTTCCGCCG
>NC_064879.1:3911316-3950988 GCF_943734665.1 Anopheles aquasalis
CCCTCGAACCGCTGGTTATCGTTGACCGTCACAACCACGGTGAACTTCGAGTGCTGCAGCCCATCGGAGGAGACGCACTCGAAGTGTGCATCGGTGAACAGCTCGTGCAGCAACATGACCGGCCCCTTTTCCGGTTGGGATTTCGGGTGATGACCGGGTGCGTTGCCAGTACAGGCACTACCGCTCCGAGCGATGTTCGCGGCGCATACCTTCAGCTCTGCAGCCGCACACGGAACAACACAGCGTTGATCACACAGTGTCAATGAAGGAGCCAAGACGGTCAAAGGGTGGGTGTTTTGTTTTTGGTGCATGAAGGGGCAAAGTAATGTAGTTTGAAAACAGCCATAGGCACACAGAGAAAAGGTTACAAAGACAAAGGGAGAAAGGGAAAGAAAGCGAGAGAGAGACGGAGAGCAAAATAAAAAGTGTGTGAGAGCGAAAGAGATAGAGAGAAACGAAGGACAACAGAGTAATTAGGTCAAGGCAACACGCATATAATAGACGATTGGTTAGAAGGTATAACACGCAAAGCACATTGTGCATACATGTCAATATGTACAAGCGTGTATGCAAAGTACGACAAACCAATAGACGAAATAGATTAAGATAAAGAAAATGGAAAAGATAGACGCGAAGAAAGAGATAAAACAGAGAGAGAAAGTGATAGAGAGAGTATGTGAGAAAGAGAGCGAAAGCAATAAAGAGAGTGAGGAAGAAAGAGAGAGAGAGAGAGAGAGAGAGAGAGAGAGAGAGAGAGAGAGAAAGAGAAGAGAGAGTAAGATCAGTTATAACATTTATATGTAGGACACCTACAACATCGCAAACACGTAAAAAATCAAAGACAATCGGGTAGTTTAATCAAATAGGTTTGATACAGTAGGGAGGTAGTATGGATTCTAGAATACCATTCAGCGATAAACCACTGAAATGTTTTAATACACAATCCAACAACATAGCTAAAAGAAGGAATACAGATGAAATACAGCGTAAAATGGAAACTAGGGTAACTCAGCGTCAAACCAATGATCAATGTTTTGGACAAACGGCGACATAGGGTGGTGAAAAGGTGGTATCGGGGGGTGTTCAGTGATAGATTGACTCTACACACGGCAAAAACTTTAAACGCCGTGTGGAAAATTTGCCACGGCAACGAAAATGTCGATTGGTGCGTAAAGCGACAAGCGTTTTACACAAACCAATATTGTTTATGAATGGACCTTTCCATGCCGTGTACAATGTTTCACACGGCGTGGAATCTTTTTGCCGTGTAAAGAGTCTATCATAGACAAACGGTGTTACTACACACCGAAAATCTCATATCGCAATGAAACGTCCGTACAAAAAAAAAGGACACGACCCTTCTTTGAATGGACATTTCGTAGCGATATGAACATTTGGTAACAACTAATATCTACATCTCTATTAAGCTGCATTGTTTCAGGGGATTATAATAGAAATGGCAAAATAAACCCATTGAATGTGCCTTAAAAACTGGAAGAGGGGTAGAGGGAAGGAAAAGGAGTTATTACGTACCAAATATATCCCTTTAACCCCCCCCAAAAAGATTGAAATATCCAACAGCTGAAACAATGCAATTTTAAAGGTGTAGATATCGTTTTTTAGTGAAAATTTCAATATCACATGCAACAGTTTCAGTGTGTGCAGAAACACCGAAAGAAATGGTACGAGACCCGAGTTTAGTGGAAACTACACACAAACACACACAAACGCACACGCACACATACAAGCGCACGCAATTGTCCAATCGAGCAGATCCACTCCTAACGACATCCTGTGTTCACTACTCCTATCGTAAGTCGCCCATAGAGGGACGACGGGTAGGGCGAGGCTTATCCTTGATTCATTGCTCCTTCGCCTCCATACGTCATTCCGCTTCTCTGTGCTCAAGTCTTGCTTGGCCTAGGGAACGCTAAGCCCTACTCTCTCCTTGTAGCAGACCTTTATCTTATTGGTTGCTGCGAATTCGACTAAACGATCGTGATCATGACCGTAATGTACCTTTAAGGATACGGCAAAATATGTGGCTCAAAATCTAATTCACCTATCGCCGCTTTGTTTAACTCTCTGCACCCTGTCGGGGTGAACAAACAATAGAAAGGATATGAGTTGCTTTCTCTTTCTATATCTCTTTTTCCTTCTTTTTCTCTTACATAGCATTATTCCGGATCACCGACAGCACGGCAGCAGTAAACCCTTCAATCCACATTAAAAGTCCAGATACAGGGGAACTAATTTCGTTCGACAGGGAGTGCGGTATGCCTGCTGCTGATTGCGCTATTGCGATACGTTCACTGATTGATGAGTATTACAACACATCAGAAAAGCGAAACAATATGGCGATGGTGGGGGGTGACGGTATGCGGTATATATACATCGAAAAACAAACTGCGATACCGTCACAAGAAACGAGGAATAATACTACACACATCATTAACAGACAGAATCATATACAGATAGAGAGCATGATATAGAAAAAAAAAGTGGAGATGGGGACTGAGAGGTAGATCGAGAGATGGAAAAACGGAAGGAGAGAGAAAGGTGAACCAAACATTGAGACAGGAAGCCAAAGAATATAAATTATTTAAAAAAAAAACAGACAAACAATGGGGAGACAGATTGAGGTAGTGTGATACGTAAACAGAAGTGAGGGAAAATAGAAGTAGGTTTGGGACAACATAACGATGAAGAAGAAGGAAAGAGACAGAGATATTGAGATAGAGAGAGCAAAACTAAAAAAAAAACATAATAAGTGTGTTGTAGGAAGTGCAACTGATTTTTATACTTGCTTTCGAAACGCTTCTTCCACGCTACTGCCTTCTCATTGTTATTCTTAAACAAATCTAAACTCTGCTGAATCTTTTCGACCACCTGCCGGTGACCGTTTTGGCCAGTGCAGGCACCGTTGGTGTTGGTGGTGGTGGTGAAGGCAGGACTTTGGTGGGAGTTCGAGGTGTTCGGTGGGGAAATGATTGTGGAAGAGACAGCATCGGTACAGAAGGCCGAAGGCGATTGAATTGTGATGATGGTAGTGGTGGCTGGTGGAGCGGAAGCACACGACTGAACGGGAGCAGAGGGAATGGTGCGATCGGTCGCGCCATTCGAAGTATTAATAGGGATCAGCGTAGATGGAGGTGGTGGTGCCAGCGGCAGTGATGGCATCGGCGACGGTTGTCTGTTACCGGCCGATAAATCGGCAAGAGGAATTTTACCAACCGTGCCGACGATGGTGGTTGTGGTGGTGGTGGTGGTGGTGGTGGTCATAGTAGTGACAGTGGCCATGGTCCCACCGTTTGCAGACCCTAGTTGGCGACCACCATGCTCGTTATTAGTAACACTAAAAGTGGAAGAGCTCGTGCAGGGAAGGACGATGTTAGTGTGCGGACCTGGAGTCGGCCCAAACCGAACCGTACCGGGCGTTAGGGAATGCTGCAGCACCCGAGCCCGGAACGCAGCCCCTCCTTTACCGTTGTGGGAATGATTATGATTGGGATGATGATGGTGATGTTGATGGTGGTTATGGTGATGATGGTGTGCAAGGCGATTGTGTTGATAGTGCCGCTGTTGGTTGTGGGTGTAGCTGTGTGGATGATTCTGATTAATGCAGTAAGAAGGAGAGCGAAAGTCAGCGCTGGATGTCTTCCGGTTCGGTAGTTGGCCAATAGTGAAGAGAGGTCTGGGTGTCGGCGGCAGCGGCTGCTGCTGCTGCTGCTGTTGCTGAGGATGGTAACGGTAGGGAGAACCCTTCATTTGTGTCTCTTGCAATGGCTGCTGCCAGTCACTGGACGTCGTCGGTGTCAGATTGTACTGAGTTTGAGTGGCAAGAACGCCGTTAGAGCAGGGCACAGCTTCTCCTGTATTAGTACTACTATTGCCACCACTACTGTTACTGGAGCGCAGACACGCACCTACACCACCACCACCACCACCACCACCACCACCACCACCACCACCACCACCACCACCACCACCACCACCACCACCACCACCACCACCACCGCTACCACCAGCACCGATATCACCACCAACCCCGCCACCACCACCGCCGACATAACCACCATCACCACCGCCAGCACTCGCTGCTAGTACTGCATCCCGATCGAGCGGAAGATGCACTGGAACGGCTGAGTTAACACTGATCGTGGTGGCGCTGGTAATGGTGCTTGGAAAGGTGATTACAGCGACGTCGGCAGCAGCGGCAGCATTGGACGTATTAGGGTCAGTTGTATCGATGGCAGCGGTGACAGTGATTCTGTCGTTGATACACTGATCGAGTTTGGCGACGTGATTGGCTCCGGTTACTGCAACGGGAATATGCACGGAATACACACCGGGGGAGGAAGACCACACACAGCGGTGACACAGGGGTGCCACAAAAAATGAAATGGAAAATGAAAATGAAGAAAAAAAACAACGGGAATTAGGATTATCGATAGGAGAGTAAGTGATCGTGAAATAGAGAGAGAGAGAGAGAGAGAGAGAGAGAGAGAGAGAGAGAGAAAGAGAGAGAAAAGCAATAGGAGCGGCATCCGCATGATGAGTTTACTTTAGTCGTGTTTTCTCGAGGGGTGAATGGATGGATGGATGGAAGGAAAGATGGAAGGATGAATGGCACGAACATACAATACAACACAGCAAAATGGTGCAGTAAACCACACACCCACACGCACACACACACACAGCATATCAGCACACACGCTTTGTATTCAATGTATGCGCACATTGTTGTAGTCTGCCGGTGTGTTGTGTATCTGATTAAGGAACGGATGGAACTGAATGGGCGGGTGCCGGGAGGGAGGTGGGGTGTTGGAAGGGGGTTGGGGAATGGATTGGAATGGTTAGTGGTTTGTTGTATCAGTGTGCCCGCGTTTGGTGCCCTTGTTTGGTGAGTAAGTATGTAATGGGTGGCGGTTCACTGGTGCTGAGAGGTGGTGGTGGTGGGGTTATTGTGTCGGTGTTGGATGATGACGGTTTGTTTCGTCCTTGTCGTCACGTTCCGTTCGTTTCTGCTGGGTTCAGACGCACTCCAGCCAGTAGTGGCCAGTAGCGGCTCTTGCATTGCATTTGAGGATGGCAGGTAGGTGGAAATGAAAGATGGCGTAGGTGAGTGGCGAGGAACACAGGGTATGGCAATTACTGTTGGATGTTAAACTGGAAGCTGCAACTGCTGCTGGGGCTGCTGCTGTTGTTGCTGCTGCTGCTGCTGCTGCTCCGGGAATGGCCGAAATCAGTCGACCCGTCGGCTCGGCACAGCCGTGGCTCGCAACCGCCGCCGCTGGTACCTGTTGGTGTTGCGGGGCCGAAACGATTTTCTCCCCACCGGCCGACGCTAGTGCGTCCCTGGTGGCCTCTTCAGGGCCGGGCCTCAACAAGCTACCGTTGTTGCCACCACTTCCTCCGGCCGTGCCAGTACGCACTCCACCCTTACCGTGGGCAAGGGCATGCGGCGTCGTCGTCGTTTCGGCATTACTTTGGCGGTGGTGCTTGGCTTGGCTGCCTCGGCCGCTACTACTGGAAGCGATAGTATACTGCGCGCTGACACTGTTGTTATTACTGGTGGCGCTGCTACTGGTATTGCTGATGCTGCAGCTACTGCTACTGCTGGCACTGCTGCCGCCAGTGCTGTTGCTGCAGTATTTGTTGCTATTGCTGGACGAGTTAGCAGTGATCGCGGCAGCGCCGGTGGCAGTACCACCACCAACAGCAGCAGGACCAGCAGAACCAGCAGCATCCACGGGCGCCATGCCGTTGATGGTGAGCGACAGTGGTTCGTGCAGGGCGCCCATACCGGCTCCACCCGGTACCGTGTCCGAGAGCGGAAAGATACTGTTCTCGATCATCGGATCGTCGCTGGTAAAGTCGACGTTCTGCAGCGGCTCTATCGGCGTAAGCGTGGCACCATCCTTGAACTGGATGAAACTGCGTAGCGCCGAGGCAGCCGCCGCTACCCTGGCCAGCTTTTTGCTCGGCCCGGTCCCGACGAACTTTTGACCATCGACCTGCAACGAAAAAAAAACAAAACAAAAAGCGTGAAAGGGGAGACACATGATGGGCAGCGAAATAGGAATACTGAAGGCTCACACACTCACCACCACGGAGATCGTGAAGAGTGGTGCGTGCACCGGCCCCGTCTGCGACTCCACATTGTACACCAGGTTGCGCTTCAGCTCGTTCAGCACGGCGACAGTGTTCTTCGTCTGCGGCACCTGCTCCTGGCGGGCATCGCCCGGTTTCGGCAGATGCTGGATCTTGCGCCGTTTCCTCATCGCTACTAACCACCGAAAAGAAACCAGACAGAGCAAAAGGTCAGTTAGTTGAACCGTAGCGCAGCTCCTGCAGCAACTCCCAAAATCGCGAACGGCGCGCCATACTTACTTGGTGCGATATTCACTGCTCAGCGTGGCGCAGCAGCATCAGTATGAAAAAGGAAAGAAGAAACGGGATACAACATTAGACACGTGTTTGCGGTTTTGCTGACTGAAGGGGCAGAGAGAAGCATCGAAGAGACATCGGAACGGAACGTAGAATGGAATTCCACGCATTCAAAAACCGAATCGCCGCTACAACATTAATCGATGCAAGGTGCGCTCAGTGGAACCGTTTTGAATCGCTCCGGCTCCGGCTCGGAATCCACCAGGCCAGAGGCTGGCCAAAACTGTGTGTCGCAAGGGGGATGGCGCACGGCACTCCACACAATCGAGACGGCTCTCATCCGGAGGTCTATTTTAAACTCCCCAAATAAGGGTGGCCACGACAAACACCAAGGAGCGGTTTTGGGGGGGGGGGGGGGGGGGGGGGCGATTCGTGACCGTGTCCCTGCCGTAATACGCTGCTGCATTTACAAGCAGCAGCCGTAGCAGTAGCGGCTAACGACCTTTTTTTCCGTGCGAGCAGAGCACGCGCTCGCAACACTCGCCGCTCCTGCTGCCGCTGCTGCTGCTGCTGCTGGTGGTGCTAAAAACAAATACCCCAAAACGCGCCTAAAGGAACCACCATCACACCCCGCCGGTGCCGTCGACAGCATGGAAAATAACGGGCCAGTGGGGCGCGGAGGGGGAGCGTCCTCTGATCCACTGCTCTAAAACGTCAAACGCCAACCACCGGTATACCAGGTCGTCGCGAACAAATTTATGAATCTACCGCATAGAGGCACCAACAACCTCGGGGATTGCGCAACGCGACGTTGAGACGGGGTGCGGTGCGGTGCTGGTTGGTTGCTCGACTCCGGCGGCTTTCGGCAATGATTAGTGAACCTTTTTTCGCTGCCGCCACGGGGTCACCTACCTCTCCACTTCTTCTCCCGCTCACACATTTTGTCGTGGAAGGGTGAAAGGGGGGGGGGGGGGGGGGGGGGCACAGTGCGCTTGTCCACTTGGCTGTAGAAGAATGTGTCAGCGCGCTTCAGCGGCGGTTCAGTGATGGACAGGATGGACTGGGCGCGGACGGACGGACGGACGGACGGACTTCTCGGTGACGACTCCCCCCCCCCCCCCCCCCCCCATCCACCCTGTCACATTCGCCTACGACCCGGGCAAGGCTGCCTTACAGCTACACCACGTTTTAATTGCAAGCAATCAAACAAACGTACCCCGGTCCGCCGCAGCCTTTTGTTTTGTTCTCCTCGATCCTGCCCCGATACCGGCTGGGCACACCCCGGCGGAAAAGTCGCGCGCGGAAACGGAATCAATCAGACCGACCGACCGACCACTCTCCGTTACCCCCCGGGGGGGGGTTCCGGGTGTGCCACCGGGCTTGGCGGCGATGGTGGTGTCGTACTATTAGCACGCGAACCGCGTAACGGCCCCATTTGGTGAGGCAGCCGGCAGGGAAAAGGGACCCCGATGCCGTGTAGAAGAGAGAGAGAGAGAGAGTTGAGTTTGGAAGAATGTAGCGCGCGCGGCGGGGGGTCGCAGCAGTGTTTTTTTTTATCCCCCTGCCAGTGCCGATCGCGGGCGCGACGGTCTAAGAACCATCGTGGTGTGGCCTATATAAACGGGGTAAGCGCACAATCTGCGCCAAACGCCAACCTGTCGAGAGAGAGAGAGAGCCCCCACCAGCCCCGCCCCGCCCCGTCGAGTCGTTGCGTTGTTGATTTGCGTCGCGTCGCCTCCCCCCCCGATTCGTTTTGTTGCTGCCGCGCTACTGCTGCTTGATGTTGTTGAGGGGGAACTGCTGCCACGCCGACGTTGTGGCCGACGTGTGACGAACTATAGCGCGCCCCAACGGGGGCTGACTCTGCAGCATGACATTTGCCAAGACCGACTACACTACCCCGTGTTCCTCCAATCCCGATAGTGACGGCAACGGGAACGGAACAACGGAACAGTCAGTAACGTCAGCGGGGTGGGGGGGTTTGTTGCCAGCAACGCGCTGCCTCCTTCCTAGGCTGCCAGCTCAGCTGCTGTTGTTGCACGGTTTGTGTTTTGCATTGTACAGCCCCCCCCCCCCAACCCTTCCACCAGGAGAAGAGTTTAAAAAATAAGAGACAGAGAGAGAGAGAGAGAGAGAGAGAGAGAGAGAGACCGCCTTCGGGGTGCTCTAACGAGTTAGAGTAGAGCACTTGGTATTTAGACATTTAGAGTGAGTGTTAGGTACAAGGAAGAGGAGGGGGGGGAGAGAGAATAGATGGGTTGCTGAATTATGTTCTCGTCATGCCATTTTCCACTGTGGGTGTGGAAAAAGAGAGAGAAAATAAAGGGGGTCGCAATAAAAGGAAGTTAAAACGGAAGGAAGGAATGATGAACAGTCCAGAACAGCATTCCTGGGAAGGACTGACGAGTGGCCGTCGAGGGGCGGGTGCACAGTAGAACAAATTGTTTGACGTTCCGCGGCCTGGCAGTGGATTTATTGTTCCCACTTTGGTTTACGCGCTGCATTCTGTGAGGTTCATCGTGGCAAATAAAGGACGCCAGAGCAGTACACGCACACTCCCCCCCCCCCCCCCCCCCCGCGCTGGGGAGGAAAGGGGGTTAGGACACACACACGCGCGCGCGCTAGGGTCCTTGGAGAAGCTGTTTCGCGTGCACTTTCGCGATCGATCACGTAAATAACGGGTGCGAATCGGGACGCTCCCACCCCCCCCCCCCCCCCTCTCCCGCCGTAGCCGCCACTGCTCATTCTACCTTCCTTCGATTCCCGAGGGGTTTTTTTTTGGGTGTTTGTTTTTCTTCTTTTCGTTTTTTTTTTTCGAAATCTAAGAAATATCTGTGGGCAAATGGGCTCACCTGTCGATGCTTTGCGTTTCGCCACGCGACGCGACGTAGCGCCCGGCATGGTGGTCGTCCCGTGGCTTTTGCCTCCCCCCGTCGGCCCCCCCGGGGCAGAGTGTAGCGTCGTGTAGCTGCTGCTGCCGCCGCTGGCGCTGCCGCTGCCGCTGCCGCTGTTGGTGTGCTTTTTGTTGACAGCGTTGCTGTTGTTACTGATTGTATTGATTTTGCGGCCAGTAGTGCGGCTGCTGCTGCTGCTGCTCTTTAGACTGCTGCTGTTGTTGTTCTCGTTATTATTGTTGTTGTTGTTATTGTTGTTGATGTTGCTGGAAGAGTTGTTACTCATCATGCCCGGTTGCTGGCGGGCAGGATGCAGAGGTGTGTATGCTTGCGGTAGCCGTAGCAGTGTTGGCGGCGGTGATGGTGTTGTATGATGCGGTATTCCCACAACAGCTGACCGGCATCCAACCAACCGCAGCAGCAACCAACGAATGAGTTGCTCTCTGGCCACGGTAGATTGATAGGGAGAGAGAGAGAGAGAGAGAGAGAGAGAGAGAGAGAAAGAATGAGAGAGGGAACCAGGGTTGGAAAATATTCTACGCAGAAATTTCCGCGTGGATGAATCCGGTAACCTTGCATCCACACACCGGCAGAGTATTTGGGCAGTAGTAATGTATGGAAATCATTCGCATCTGCATAAAACTATTAGGCAAATTTGAGGGTCCAAATGGAATAGAAAAAAAAAAACGGGGGTATATTGGAAGCGGGGTTTGTTGATTTCCCACTCGGTAAAAATATAGAAAAGGATTTTTACGTGAACCGAAAACAATATTTGGAAAATGTTACAATAATCAGAACAGTAGATAAGCGCCAAAGTGGGGATTACAACCACGAAGGGCGTATAAGCGATTTGTGTTAGAATGAACGCGCAATCTCATCAACGAACGGACGCTGAACGCAGGATCTGGTCCGTAGTGTATGGCGTTGTGGACGCAACCCTTCTCTCCTTCTCCACTCATCCCCCCCCCCCCCCCCCCTTTCGCCAAACACATTATTTCGCACGCACGCACACACTATTCTGCTCGCACGCAGAAACGCGGTTTGTGACACGAGGTTCTATTCTATTGTTGATCGGAGATGCGATGCGGCCAGGGTGGCCGGGTACTGGGAAACTCTCTCTCTTTCCCTCTTCGTTCGTGAAACAAAATGTTTTAGATTTCGATTCCTGGAAACCATCCTAGTAAGCCGTTCAGCGACAGCGAAAGAAAGTGATACAGTGAGTGAGTGATGCAAAGGGCGGCGGAGTTGGGTGGCAGGTAGGTAGGAGAGCGGGTTGCTGGAACGTGTGTTTGTGGGTGAGGAGAGGGCAGCAGGAACGGTTGTATAAGCGCGCGCGTAAGCACGCGCAAAAAGTCCGCAGCGGATTTCTGGGTTTTGGGGGGAGGGGGGGGGGGGTGAAAGGGGAAGGGAAGGGTAGAGATGTGTGCGCGCTGGGAAGTTGTCTATTTATAAGGGAAGCTGGTGGTCACGGTGGTGCTGGTGGTGGTGGTGGTGGTGGTGATGGGGTGGCAATGATGCAGAGGACACACCAGACGCGGCACACCTGGTGCAGCGGCGCTGATGCGCTGCACCGTAACGATGGGCGAAGCTACAGTGACCTCGATCCACCACCACCACCACCGGACCACCACAGCAAGCCGCCACGAGGAGAGGACCATACAGGAGAGGAGATTCGGCAGGGAAGGGAGGCGCGTGCGGTGCGCGTTCGCGGTCGTCATAGTCGTCACGTTTCAGGTTGATTGGCTCACTTCTTGTACCACCGCACAGCCGCTACTCTACGCCGTTGTTATGCTCTTCTCCTCGACGACGTCGGCCGCGACGTTGTTCGTGGAATGCCTGCTGGTGCTGCTGCTGCTTCTGATGATGATTATGATGATGGGAGCACAACACCCGTGGATCGATTTTCGTTTCTCGACGCTGCATAAAATGCATGAAAGCGAACGTTGGTCGTGGCTTCAGCTTCAGGAAGCGTCGGAACACCACAACGGCACAACACACACACTCACTCACACGTTCTGGTGGTGCTGGAATCGGGATCCGGAGTAACCGACCACGGAATGAAACGAAAACGGAATCACCTATACCGGAGCCCGCCCCTAAACACGGATTCTACGCGCGCGACGGAGCAAAACTCGGTGTCCCGCGCGCACCGTTATGCTGTGCTGTGCTGTGCTGTGCCCCAGCTCCGGGAATCGGTTGCGAAGAAGGTGTACGTCTTGCGAAAATTTCACGCCACCGTCGCCTCCCTCACCGTCCGCTGGTTACTGGTACACTGGTCGGGGTTCTGTGGGGTCCGCGCGCACCCGTGTACGTCACCCTCGTTCGACTGCTGGTTCGCGTTTGCGCCCGTGTTGCTTCCTGTTGGTAGTGGTCCACGCGGTTCGTGCTCTCTTCTTCCAAGAGCAATAACGAAGGAGGTGGGCGGGTGACGGGGAGCAACGAAGCCGAAGAAAGCGGCCCTCTTCTTATGCTTCGTTTATTTTTATGCTGCTCTTCCTTCTGTTCTAACGCACCGCACGCACGCACACGTCCTCCAATCACATCACGCATACAGGATGACGGCAGTGAAGTGACGATTAGAAAAATGAATAAACAATTTGAAAGATATGGAAGCCTGTTTAGGTTGCGTTTGGCGTTCTATTGTTTGCTGGGTTTCGGTTTCGCAATGCGGCTCTGCACGCACTCACAAGCCAAGGTCTAATGTTGCTGCCCGGCTTCCGGATTGCTGGCAAAGAAAAGATAAAATGATACATCCGGGTAGCGGATCCGGGTTCTTGTTACCTGCCCCAGAATCAGAGATAGCCAACGTTTCTGGACCTTGCTCACACGCTGACTTAAACACAACGGAGCTGCTCATTAGATCTTTAATAGGAAAAATGAATCAATTAAACGAGCTACAGCGATATTCCTTCGTATCATCAATAACGCATGCTGCCATGGGTGATGAACGTAAACAAGGCTTCCAATCTGTCAAACAAAATCGAATATGGCGGCGAAAATAGTTTGGATCGACATTTGGAACGCAGATCCTGTTGGTCGTTTGTATGTTCAAGTCCTTTAACTCTAGCTAGGATAACACTACAGCGGACACTGCAATTTGACGACGGGTCGTTGATGGCTTTGCACCATCGATGATTTGTTGCGTTATGCAAATTTCGTTGCAGAAACCCCAGGCCACTTTTTACCTTGCTTGATAATGGGCCGATTACTCACTACTCAGCAATCGAGTACTCGTTTAACTAAGCGATTGCAATCGAATGTCGAGCTTGTGTTTATTCGAAGCACTTGTTTGAATCCGGTTCCTATCTTCCTAATACTCGTAGCATAATCCAGAAACTTGCGATACGGGATAGTGTTGGATAGAAATACTCTTTGCAAGGAGCGAAGGAGCAGCCCTCCGCAACGCAAGATGAGCGGTAAGCGAGGGGGTAAGCCTCCCTTTTCACCCAACACTAGCTACATAAAATGTACCTGGCCCAATTGGTAATATTAAACGGGGGTTTTCCGGGATCACGCGCCAACTCGTTTTGTTTGCGGTTGCTGCTCTAACTGTCCTTTTTGTTCGATGTGCCCGCCATCGCATGTTGGTGGTGCTGTTGGTGCGGTTGTTGCTGCTCCTCGGTCAGGTCGTAGTCATCCTCAGCCAACTGAACGGCACACTGCCGGGGAAACCACCCTCGCAGTCGCTTGCCCTTTTCCGTTCGCTCAAGCTCCTGCTCCGTTAATACCTTCTCGCCAAACAGCCAGTGCCTGCCAGAAAAGTGCCAGAAAAGTAATGAAATGAATCCGCCGGACCGACCGGACCAGACATTATGCGGAGACATATAGGCGACACTCACTTTCTCCATCGAGTAACGCGTACGACGTCTCCGATGGCCAGCTTGATACGTGGCTCGTCGGTGAGCGGTGGTGAACAGCAGACCTTGAATCCTTGAGACAGCAATGGCACCCAGCTACCCGTTACCGTGCGCCTGATGGTGTACGTTCTGGTGCGCGCTCGTTTTTCCTCCTTCTGCGCCAACTGCTCGCGCTGTTTCGCGATAGTCAAGATCCGATACAGCATCAGAAAAAGGGTGACAGTAAGAGGTATCGGGACCGGGGGCCAGCACTTACCGTAAGGGTGTACTGATCGCATCCATCGACGACGGGCCACTCGATACCGTCGCCGGCCGGGGAGCAGGAGGTGTAGAACACCTGGCGCATGTTACGCCAGCGGCCCAGATCGTACGGGTAGCAGAAAACCTCGTTGGTGCGATCGCGCCGATAGCGTGCCTTCTCCAGGATCCAATCCTCGATGGCAGTGCGATTGTTGAGGATCGCCCGCACCTGATACCCCAGCAGTGCGCCGACCGTGATGATGACACCAATCGCCAGTCCCACGTTGAACACGCACAGCACCAGGCTCCACATGCCGAGCTGTACCGACACTTTCGAGTAGTGCCCGTAGTACAGGTACCAGTCGCGATACAGACCGACGTACAGCGAAGACGACAGGATGATGGTGGCCTGCAGGCACCCGAGCACGGCACACGCTAAAAAGGCGGTAAAGTAACCGTGGTTTGCCCACCCGACACAGTTGTTGATCCACGGGCAGTGGTGATCCATCTTGATGACGCACCGGTTGCACTTGCGGCAATGGTGTGACCGCGGTGCCTTCCAGCCCTCGCACACCTCACACTGCTGCAGGTACTGCTGGTCGGCCGAGCGTTCCGGTTGCCACCGGAGCGGCAGAAAGCCCGGCCCGGTCAGCGAAGCCATCACGAAGTTGAAGCCCGTGCTCGCGGACAGCACGATGAACAGGGTCTGGTGCAGGAAGCCGGCTAACGAACGGTCCGCCGGCCACCACATTGCATTCATGTACAGCGTCATCAGGGTGATCGATTTGATGATCCCTGCAACAGGATTAAAGGGAGGAGGAGGAGGCGATACGGTTTCTAGCTATTGCTGGGTGAATAGGATACCCCGGATGGTGCTGCGCACGCTCACCTATCGCGGTCAACGGTCCCCAGTGCAGAAAGCGCCACACCGCTCGCAGGCCACCACCGATCGACATCCTGATGGCTGATTGTTGATTGTTGTCTGCAATCCGGATCCGGAACGGAAGCGCGATTTGCAGTTAAGGGTGTGTGTGTGAGTGCCTATCCGAATCGGGAATCGCGGGTGTTAAGGGGCATTGTTGCCTAGGATGGTCCTTTCCAGCACGCCGATGGCGATGAGAACAAAACACACAGCAAGGATCCGCAGCGGTCGGTGGTCAGTGGTCGGCGGTGAGACGCAAAATACCGCCGATGACAGACGAGTGTTTGACAGGCCCGACACTGCTTCAAAGCTTACCGGCTCGCGTGCGCATGTGACAATATCGTTGAATACGCGGCGCAGAGAGGAGAGGAACACAAACAAAGGACAACAAAACACAATATAGTGCAACCAAATGGGCGGGCGTGCGTGTTTCACAATATGCCTTGCCTTAGCGGAGCAATATAATTATATTATATGGGCTTTAAAGCTTGGTGTTAACCGTTCTCAACTGACAGCTGATGATGGTAATGATGGACTCACACCCGGAATGTTCCAGCAAGGACGGCGATTAGCGTAGCTTCAGCAGCAACTCCCACACCTTCGTATCGTCCAGATTATCGATGATCGTTATCGGTCCGCTGCCCTCATTGCCATGATCCAGTACCAGCTGGCCGCGGGTCAAGCGACCGCTCAGCTCCACATCTCCCTCGTATTGCTTGCTTTCGGTGACCAGGTGCGGTGACACCAGGGCCATTGCCACCAGCAGGTCGCACGGCATCCAGGTACGCTCGGCTGGTGGGAGACGCTCCAGTGCCGCCCGCTCCACCCGGTTCAGCAGCGCGACGATTGGTTTGCTGCTAGCCCCCAGCACATCCATACGCCAGTCCACGGTGGTTACCAGGTTGGATCGTAAAGCGGTCTCCCACGGCAGGATGGTGATCGCGCCGGCGAACGTCTGCATCACGATGCTGGCAGCCTCCGGATCCTTGTAAAAGTTAAACTCGGCCGCCTGCTCCGTGTTACCGACGCCGTGCCGATTACCACCCATCAAGAAGACGGCTTTGAGCAGCAGGCGCGCCTCCGGATAGATCTTCAACAGTAGCGCCAAGTCCGTCAATGGTCCGAGATTGACGAATGTCACCTCATTCGGATGCTGCAAAAGCGCATAGCGCCCCAGAGATGCCAACAACCTCGAGATGATTCATTGTACATCTGGTTGAACCACTCACCCCGCCTGACCTACCTCAGCGATCAACCCGTACAGCTGCTGCAGCGTATGGCCGTCCCGCAGCGGAGCGCGGTTAGGTTCCCGCTCGAACGGCACATCCGAGAAACCGTCCGTTCCGAAATACGGTGTACCGAAGTTCGTTCGACGATCTGGTCGCAAGATCGGCTCTTTGGAACCTATGTACAGCGGCACATCGGTACGCTGCAGTGCCTCAAGCACTCGCAACACATTCGTCGCCACGTTCGTTACGTTGGTGTTCCCATGCGAGCAGCTAATCGCCAGCACATCCACCTCGTCGACGGCCTGCAGCAGATAGAAGAGCGCCCACGCATCGTCCGCCCCCGCATCCACACTGACGATCACTTTTCTACGTTCTGGAAACAAAGGGGGACGGGTCAGCAGTGCGGTACGTTGTTTGAAACAAGTATACCGCCAATATATACTGGCGAACGGTTTTCCCTTACCGACACTGTTAGCTAGTCCCGCCAGTACACAGAGTACCGAGAGTAATTTGAAAAACTGTATCACATACATTGCTCAGGAATATGCGTCGACCCGTTTATGCGGCAAATCAGCATCCCGCGTGCGCTTATCGCGAATAGCGCTAGCACAATGGCTTGGCCCGGTTTAATTACGTCAATAAAAGCGTCAATATACGCTCATCTGTCTAACGTACAACAACAACGAATTCCCTTCCTGTTCGCACGCTGATCGTATGCGAAAGGTAGCTTCATGGTCAAGGTGAAAATCGCTTTCCACTTGAGCGCAGCTTCGGATGCGGCAACCTTCACCATAGATAAGAAGAACAGTTAACGATTTTCATGAACTCATTTCCTTTGTTTAATTTAACGTTTCGTTTAGCTACTCGTCACAGTATTCTCGCCGTACAGAAAAGCAGAAAGAAAGCAGCTAGTATTAAAACTGCAAACAACAATTAGTGTCTGTCGCAGCTACATTCATCAATTCTAGCTAGCACGCTAGCTGTGTGCCAATCGGTAATGAACATGCCATAAGCTGATTAGAACGTTTTGGTATTTATTTTGGATTAGTACACATAGTTTCCCATATGTTCGAATATTTCGCCGACACAGTTCGCGCATACCAACCGTATACCGTATGCAAAAAGAAAAGATTATCTAAAGCTTTTTTATTCTTTATTTCACTTATTGTTTTTTCAAAAATACCGTCTAGCAAAAAAATATATTAAAAAACTAGTCCAGCCAGGCACGAAAAACACGCAAAACTGTAACTTCATTATTTTGGCGATAAAGCCAACAAATGGGCCTCAAAAAATGCGCTTAAGATTAAGGAGCACAAATGCACCGTTGAAATGTAGAGAAAAAAAGATTATTTGATTACTTTGAAGTAACAAGAATATAATACCATACAAAACAATACATTGGGATAAACTTTTGTTGCGTAGATTCGTACCATGCTCGATTGTTTTTATAATATTTTTTTTCCTAGAAAGAATTTCCTTTTTCGTTTTTCCTAGAAGGATTTCCAATTTTTGAAACGTTTTGAAAATGAAATAAAGAAGAAAAACCAAAGCTATAAATATGCTATTATTTTTTGACTTAGTTGTTGGATGAAAAACGCCACTGATACTAAATGTGGGGTACATTACTATCATTAAATTAACTGACAATCTAAGAATTAAATAGAACACAGCAGTATTGAGCTTAAAGCCAAACCGTTACATCCATTCTAAACGCACAGTTTGTTCCTAAGGTTTTGTTAAGTAGCTACTAGCTTAAGCGACATATTAGCGACAAGTCTTACAAAAAGGTAGCGATCGAATCTACCCGAACCCTATACACCAAGGCAAACTCTATAGAAGCGCTCCCACCGTAGTATCATCATTTCGTAGTATTTTGCACATCGATGTCAGCTTGGCAAGGCGCGACAGGATATACGATGGCATCCTTTAAGCGACCGTTTCCAAATCTTCTAGATTGCGACTATAGCTGTAAAAGATTCCAAAAAGAAATTCGATTCAATGCATACGGGCATTGGAGGCGTGGAATCATGACGATTGATGGTCACACATGGCTTACCGGCTCACCGGGCGGCTATAGTTGGACATGGCCGAACCGGAGCGGTTTTTGTTGCTATCCGCATCATCGTTCGAGTCAGCACCGGAGTGATAGAGCTGATCCAGATAGTCCGACGTCAGGTACGCGTTGAGATCACTCTCCTCGTCC
The DNA here is from genome assembly GCF_943734665.1 of Anopheles aquasalis. Classification (NCBI taxonomy): domain Eukaryota; kingdom Metazoa; phylum Arthropoda; class Insecta; order Diptera; family Culicidae; genus Anopheles; species Anopheles aquasalis. The sequence continues at coordinate 3,929,052 of NC_064879.1, forward strand.
TCCATCGGCCCGTACGTCTGTATATCGTCCACGCTTTCCTGCGAGTCCACCATACTCAGCCACTGGCTGTTATGATTACGAAATTTCTCCACCTGAAATAGTATCGATACGAATCGTCGTCGTCAGCTGTATGCTGGAGCGGAAAATCATCGTACAAAGGAGATACCGTGATGCGGGACGCCCACTCGCTGTCAGTAATTGCGATAATATCCAGACAGAGATCGCAAACCTTCCGTATCTCAGCGTTTTTGTCGTGCATCAGATCGATCAGGTAGGCGGGCGATTCCGTCTCCTTGATCATGTAGCAGCGCGTGCTTTCGTGGCGCAGCACCTGCTGAAACACGAACACGATCTGCAGCACCATCTCGTCGTCCTCTTGCTTCGCCTTTAGCAGCTCGATCAGCGACAACATCACGTCCGCTTTGCAAAGCAGCATAGCGCACGATTCGTCCGTGGCGCACGTTCCTAGGAATACCACCATCTCTAGCACCAAATCGTCCTTGTATTTCGCTACGAAAGAAGGTAAAATAGATTACATTTGACATTCTATCAGAAGCCTCAGAGAAGAGCCACAAAAGCAAACGAAACTCGAAAGTTCAAGCGTGCAGCGTGTTCTTTCACCTGGGACTAGCATATTCCTGATCAATGGTATCAGATTGAAGTTGTGCATGATCTGCGAGTAGTCCAGATCGGCAAGCGCCAGGTTGCCCAGAATGCCGAGACACTCAACGGTAAACTCTTCGTCACCACACTCAATCAGTATTTTGGCTAAATCGCCGACAAAGTCCTACCAAGAGAAAGGGAAAACGGATCAGTTAGTAGCGACTAGGCAGCTGAGTGCTACAGCTGTTGCTGCCTGTCAACCCTACCACAAAGTGCATCCGAAGCGTATCGTGCACGGAAATGTTCCGTATCATCTTCATGATCATCGTGTCCTGGCACTTGAACGCACGGGACATGAGATTGTGCAGCCGGTTGTTTTCGATCATCATCGCTGCGTTGCGCCGGTTAAGCGCTAGATTAGTGCCGAGCGCGATCAGATCTGGGTCGGAGCGCTGGTTCAGATTTAGCAGCAGCAGGTCCACGACGACCGGCACGCAGTCAGTGTACGTGAACATTGACTTGATTTTGTCGTCGAGACTCATGTGGTACAGAATTTTGGTCACGATGCCGTGATGCTTGTCGTCACTCAGAAACGTGACCAGCTTCGGCAGCAGACCGACCCGGATCATTTTCGCTCGCAGGCGCGCATCGAACGACAGGTTGAAGAGCAGCTTGAGCGTCATCTGCACCAGATCCTTTTGCGATTGCAGCAACCGTGGCAGCTTCTCGACGATGTTCAGCTCACACATCTCGTCCTTGTTGTCGCTCACGATCGCCAGCTTCTTCAGGAACGTCACGACCAGCACGAGTAGGTCGAAATTCTGCCGCTCTAGTGCCTTTAGCAGCATCCGCACGATGTGCTTCTTGCGCATCTTCTCCTCCAGCTTCACATTCTCGGCAATGTTGAGCAACAGGTAGAAGGCGACGCGCAGCAGCTGCTCTTGCTTCCGGGCGAACAGCTTAAACTGCTTGTTGATTTTGTCGTAGTCGTCCTTCTGTTTGCGCGGATCGGGCCGATCCGTCGCCGCCCCGCCCTCCGTGCTACCGGGTGTCTGTGGGGTCGAGGCAGCTCCGCCGCTCAGACCACTGAGACTATCGGTTGACGCGTTGCTACTGATGCCGCTGAGTGCGGCAACATTGCTACCGGTGCCACCAGCGCTTTCGTACGACAGTGCCTCGTGGTAACTGTTGTTCATCGAGTGCGCTTTAATGAGCGAAGCGCTCACGGCGGTGCTGCCGGGCAGCCCAACGCCAGCATGAAAGCTGCCCCAGTTGCCGGACTTTGGCCGTTGTTTCAGCTCGGGAATGCGCCGCCTCGGCGGTTCCATCTCCTTCGGCTTCTCCTGATCGATGATCGTATCCAGCTGCTCGCTGCTACTGCGCAAACCCGGTCCCACTTCCTTATCACGGTCGCGCCGCTCAGTCGTCCCCGCAGCCGTACCACTCTCCCCAGCGCACTGTTCGACGACAGCAGCCGAACCGCCACCCTTGCGCGCATCCAGATCGTGCTTCATTTGATCGTACCGCCGCAGCTCGTAATCGATCACATCCATGCAGAGCGAACCGATCTTGTAGTTCACGATCACCGAATGGAAGTTCGTGTACGTGGAGAAGCAGAAAAATATGTAGATGATATTGGTGGAGAGGTCCAGCGACCGGCGCCAATCTTCGCGCAACACTCGTGACAGTGCACTCAGAACGGCCTCTGCAAATGGATTCGTATTCATTAGCACACAACTAACGTGAGCGCATTTTGCTGCACATATACACCGATTGCATACCATTTTTCTCCAGCTCCTCGAGATTGTCCGGATCACGGGCAAGCTGCAGGATCAACCGTGAACCCTTCACCTTCTCCGACAAATCCTCGTACAGCAGCTCGATGTACTCGTCGATGTTTCGGATCGAGGCCTTCTCGGTCGCTTCCATCATTGGGCTTACCTTGCCGGACACACGGGACACCGAGCGCTGGCTACCCACCCCAACGCCGACGGATGACGACGCGGACGGCTCGACATTCTTTCGATTCTTCAGGTAGTAGATGATCTGCTCGATATCAGACAGCTGGGAGCGATGGATGAGGTCACACTTCTCCACCACCTCGCGTGCCAGCACCGCTGGGTCCGTTTTGGAGTTGAGTGACTTCAGCCGAATGATTCGCTGGCAATCCTAAAACGGAGAAGACAGACAGACAGACAGACAGAGACCTTGAGGACCTGCTCATTCAAGTAGCGAAGGTCGAAGGAGAGCGAAAGAGAGCCTAGCAGGCAGATTACCTTTTTGTCCTCTAGCATTGGGTCACCGGGTTCACCGAATACGGCAGCCTCCAGTTTGTAATTCACGATCAGCGCCTTTTCCGTAGGATGCGGCTCGATGGTACCTCCCTTCCAGCGCCTAATGGGTGCATGTGGCAGAGAGCAGTGCGTGCGATTCAACACAATCATTAACCAGGCAGTGACCCCCTCCACTCCCACTCGGCGTCAACTCCGCGGTGCGAAAAATCGATAGTCTCGGCTATTGCATTGCCAGCAGCGCGAAGGCGGATGCTATACATCATCTTCTTTCTGCTTTTGGGTGGCGCAAACGGTGTCCGACGGCCCCGTGAGCGTTTAACACAGTTCAACCCATTCCACCCCTCCCCATTAACGGGCTCCTTCATTTTAATCCATTTACGAGAGCGCACAGCTTTTGCGACAAACCAATGATACCTACTTTTTGATGTACTTTGCATCCTCGGACTGCATGCTGGTGCTGGTGGACCGTTGAAGTGCCGTCACAACGTAATAAATGTAGTGCACGGTAAATAGGAACAATGTAAGTCCAGCGATTAAATGGAAAAGGCTAGCCAACAGCATGCAGCACTGCACACCACCCCGTTCCACTAACGCGCGACAAGGATGTTTGGATTGGCCAATCACATTCACCAAGGCAACAGCAAAGCATAAACACCGAAACATAAAATCCTCCTCGGCAGCAAAATATTCGCCCATACAATTTGGCTGCTGGGGCTTAGCGACCGTGCACACTTCGAGTTTATATGCGCTCCGTGCTGTCCCCCGCGCGGCTTCGTGTGGCATAACATACTAAACAACATTTATTTTCGTCCGTACTATTCGCGTGCGGTTTTCGAGTGCGACCAGCTGGATTCGCTGGTGATGCTCGCGGTTTTTGTGTTGGGGGAATTTCGGTGCCCGAATCCAAAGCCTTGTCCTGTTTGGTAAATACGACCTTCACGACCAATGCGCGTTGGCGGATAGCGCGTAGGTTGATCCAAACTAGCCAGGCGTGGGCAAATGTTCAGTTTCCGCTCGGTTCAGTTTCACCGTGCACCGTGTAGTGCTACCGTTACAGTTTCTAAGCAGCCATCAAACAGTTGTTGTTAAGTTATAACGTAAGATTGGCCAAGATCATCTAACAGTGCTAACGAGCAAAAGCAACTACAACAAGGGCAGCAGCAAGGAACGGAACTGAAACTTCCAATCTGCCCGTTCCGGATTCACCATTCACTTTCGGTTCCCTTCAACCGTCGCCCATTCAACCCACGCCGTAACCGTTGTAGCAGTAGCGTCAACTTTGAGCAAAAACCCCAACGATGGTAAGTGGCACACTGGGCGGCATCACCGAGGGCGCGAGGCGCCAATAGCCGCCCACCCTCAGAAGGGATGGATAAGAGGCTCAGTATAAATGAGGGCAATGAGAGCCCGTAGCACAGCGACAGGCAAATCGATACGGAATTAATGCATTGAGCTGACATCGAAACACTCAAGTAGGTTTGTAGTACCACCCCAAAAGGGCACACTAAGCAGGCCAGGGGGCTACATTCGTCTCACATTTATCTTCGTTAATTCATCTTCATTTCATCGTAGCAACTGGCACCTTTGTTTACGATCCTGGGGGCGGGAGCGTGCGTTGACACGAAGCGAATGTGTGCGAGCCTCTCGCGACACCTTCTATATAGTACGGGAGCATTTCGGACAGCGTACAGATAGCGAGCGAATCAAATGTCAGGCCATCCAGGGTGGCATGACAAGAGTACCGCAATATTCGAATCGTTGCCTCAGTTCGTGGTAGACCCTCCACCGTACTGCGTTGCTTAATCCTGCCGTATCCTGACGTCAGTCTTGCTGTGCTCTAACAGCTGTTCACTCTCTCTCTCTCTCCGTCTTTTTTAAGCCTATCTTGAAGAAATATACCCAAAAACCGGGCGTAACAACTCGTCGTTGCACTGCTATGCAAAGCGAGCAAGCGAGCGCCACTAATACCAACCAGCAGCAACCAGAGACCAAGCAGCCCGGTACGGTAGGTGGTCGTGGGCGATCAAGTCAACCGAGTTTGGCCGAAGCGAAGAAGCAGGGCAAGAAAAGGATGAGCGCGAATCGGCGGCAAAGTGAGGAACCGGCGTTCCAGGATCAGCAGCTGCTGGACATCTACCAGAATGCGATCAGCTCGAGCGAAAGGCCACGGTTTGCGACGGGCGTCGTGTACGACGATCGATTCCTCCTGCACCGCTGCCTGTGGGATCCGAACTACCCCGAGTGCCCGGAACGGTACCTGGAGGTGATGAAGCGAATAGAGATCGAGCAACTGATCGACCGGTGCACGTTCGTACGGCCACGGCTGGCCACCGAGGAGGAGATACGGCTCAAGCATACGCAGCAGCACCTGGAAACGCTGAAAGCGACACGCGGCTCCCTAGATAAGGTGCAGCTAGAGGATCTAAGCTCGCACTACGACGCCATCTTCATCCATCCGGTAGGTAGTCTCCCCCACGGCTCTCTTGGCGGTCCGAGCAATGCACGTTCTTGTGGGATCATTGCAGGGATCGTACGAGACAAGCCTGCTGTCGGTGGGTAGCACGATGGCACTCGTCGAAGCCGTTTGCAAGGGCGAGATCCAGAACGGAATGGCCATAGTACGGCCACCCGGCCATCACGCCATGACCGCCGAGTTCAACGGGTATTGCTTCTTCAACAACGTCGCGATTGCCGCCCAGCACGCGCTCGATAAGCTCGGATTCAGCCGGATCCTCATCGTCGATTGGGATGTGCACCACGGGCAGGGCACGCAGCGGATGTTCTACTCCGATCCGAGGTACATCAGGGTGGCATGATACCAAGTCCTCATCACGCAAAGACACTCTTTCTCTCTCTTTCTCTTTCTTTCTGTCTTTCTCTCTCTCTCTCCCACCCACACACGCACACAGGGTGCTGTACTTCTCCATCCACCGCTACGAGCACGGTACCTTTTGGCCCAACCTGCGCGAATCAGACTTCGACTTTGTCGGCTCTGGTAAGGGCGAGGGCTTCAACTTCAATGTCCCCCTGAACGCTATCGGAATGGAAAATGCGGACTACCTCGCCATCTGGCACCAGCTACTATTACCGGTCGCTACCGAGGTAATTCATTCGCCTTGGTCTAATTCCAGACGCTCCGTGCAAGAGGAAATGGAGCCCGGTGGAAGAATGGGCCCCTTCTGTAGGCCTGAGCTCTACTGGTAGAGCAATACTAATGCGTCATCTAATTTCTTTCCACTCTCCGTTATCTCTGCCTCTAACCACCGCTATCCGGCACGCGCCAGTTCAATCCGGAGCTGATAATCGTATCTGCCGGCTACGATGCCGCATTCGGCTGCCCAGAGGTTGGTTTCTATTTGGTTTTCATTTTTATTGTTTCCCTCTTCTGTTTATTCCCCCTCGTCGCGAACACCAACCACAGTTCGTTCCGGAACTAGTTATCGTATCGGCCGGTTATGATTCTGCGATGGGCGATGAAAAGGTACATTGCGCTGTTTGTCTCCCCAAAAAACAAAAAAAAAATCTACTCTACAAATCTATCATAAATGCAACCACCGCCTTCCTTATGGAACTAACATGAGCATCATCGCATCAATCCGTTGGAAGCAGCAGCGAGCGCATCGATCGCCCCATTCTGTTTGGTTGGATTTTCATTTTGTCGCATGTTCACTTTCATTCAACCGGGAGTGCAAGAGTAATTCTTTGCCCAACGTAATACACACAAACCGCACCATTCATGCACCGTAACCCTGCGCAATGGCCATTCATCGTTTTTCGTATAATCCTTCTAACTGGTTCTGTGAACGCTACGGAATTGCTAGACTGTTTTGTGGATTTTAAAACTGTTTTCCATTTTTTTGCCGGTCCGGTAGGGCATGATGAACATAACGCCTGCATTCTACGCACACCTGCTAAGCCCGCTGCTGTCGCTGGCACAGGGCCGGGTAGCGGTGGTACTGGAGGGGGGCTACTGCCTGGAATCGCTGGCCGAGGCAAGCATGCACACTCTCAAAACGCTGCTCGGCGATCCGTGCTCCAAGCTGGCCGACCCGCTGACGGCACCGTGCGCGAGCATCCGCGAAACGATACTGAACTGCATCGCCAGCCATCGAAGCTACTGGAAGAGCCTGCAGCTAAACGAGCTGTACAAGTAAGCCTCTCGTCGCCGACGACCGGTCACACACCACACCAATTGACCCCACGCCATTCTTTCGCCCGCAGTGTGGAGGATTACAACAATGTAACCCCGCAAGAAAACTTCCACAAGCTGCCCGAGTACAGGTTCGAACCGGAACCGCCACGATCCAGTGAGGCTCGCTACGAAACGCGTAACTGCTATCCGGTGCAGTCGGTAGACGAGCGGAAGCGAATCCACGACCGGCTGGTACAGTTGCGTCTGGCAACGGATCTAAGCTACCCGGCCGAACGGCTTTGCTACGTATACGATGAGGCTATGCTCGAGCACCAAAACATCAGCGATGCGCTACATCCGGAATGTCCGGCCCGTATAGCGAACATATATCAGCGGCTCGTAGACGACTACCAGTTGGCGAAACGGATGAAGCGGGTCGCGACCATGCCGGCAACGGTGGACGAACTGTGCCTCGCGCACGATCGCGAGCACGTGGAGCGGATGCACGCGATCGGCGAGCACTCGGCTGAGCTGAAAGCGCTGGCAGAATCGTACAATTCCGTCTACCTGCATCCGAGCACGTTCACTAGCGCTGCGATGGCCGCCGGCTCGGTGGTTCAGGTTGTTCACGAGGTGATGAGTGGGTGTAGCCGCGCCGGACTGTGCATCGTGCGGCCACCGGGCCATCACGCCGAACCGAACGAACCGCATGGGTTCTGTATCTTCAACAATGTGGCTGTCGCAGCCCGGGTCGCACTCGAGCAGCACCATCTGAAACGGGTGCTGATTGTCGACTGGGACGTGCACCATGGCAATGGGACGCAGCACATCTTTGAGGAGGATCCCCGCGTGCTGTACATCTCGGTGCACCGCTACGATAACGGAACGTTCTTCCCGCGCGGTACCGACGGGAACTATACGATGGTCGGTCATGGCAAGGGGGCCGGGTTCACCGTGAACGTACCCTGGAACCACAAGTCGATGGGCGACCTAGAGTATATGGCCGCCTTCACCTCGGTCATCCTGCCCATCGCGTACGAGTTCGACCCGGAGCTGGTGCTGGTATCGGCCGGGTTCGATGCGGCAATCGGTGACCCGCTCGGCGGTTGCCGCGTCACACCGGAAGCGTACGGTTACTTCACGCAGTGGCTCTCGTCATTGGCCGGCGGGCGCATCATCGTCTGCCTCGAAGGCGGCTACAACGTGAACACGATCTCGCACGCAATGGCCATGTGCGCGAAGGCGCTGCTCGGCGATCCGTTGCCAATGCTGCAAGCGATCACACCCCAACACCAGTCGGCCACGGTGACGGCTTCGTGCTATGAAACGCTACGGAATGTCATTGCGGTGCAGAGCAAGCACTGGAGTGCGTTATGTTTCGGCAACCAGAAGCTGCCAAACTTCAGCAGCAGCTTCGAGCTTAGCGCTATGCTGAAGAATGTCACCCTAAGCGAGCGGAGCGGTGGCGGCGGCGACGGCGGTGGCGACGGAGCGAACCCACTACCCTCGACAGCAGCTGGTTCCAGTGGCTCAGGAGATGGCCCTTCCGGGACGGCGAGCACGTCCACATCGAAGCAGACGCTTACCGAGTTTCTCCGAGAAAACATGCAGGTAGGCCCAGTGGTCTCATCCAAGCACAGTACCGGTATATCTTTACCTTCTTCCTCTCGTTGTAGGCACTTGAAAACGAAGAAATGTTTGCCATCGTCCCCAAGCAGGACTGTCCCCATTTGAAGCTGCTGCAATCTGAGACGATCCCTGCTAGTGAGTGTCGGATAGAGTGGCATTTTCGAAGAGAACCCCTTACCTTACCGGCTGCCCTTCCTCTTTTAATCGTTCCAGCATTTTTAAATCACCTCACCGCACCCTGCACCAACTGCGGTTCGCGGTCCGAGAACTGGATGTGCCTGATCTGCTATGGCATCTACTGCGGACGGTACGTCGGTCAGCACATGGTACAGCACAGTACCGACACGCCCCACCACCCGATCGCCATCAGCTTTAGTGATCTGTCCGTATGGTGTTACGGTTGCGACAGCTACATCGACAATGTGGCGCTCCATCCCTACAAAACGCTAGTCCATATGGCCAAGTTCGGCGAACCGTTTCACTGGTCGTACGGCAGCAACGTGTCGCTGGAGGTGGTACGAACAGACGGCGGCGCAGGGGACGCACAGGGTCAGCCATCGCGCTCAACCGATTGATATTCGAACACCTCCAGGATACTGTTCCGTGTGCTTGTGCTAATTTTATTGAAGCACATGCTGATCGCTTACTTCAAGTAGGGCTAGAGGTGCCAAGTGTTAATAATACACATTCCCGTTTATTCTGCTGCTATCTGAAGCTACACGCGTTTTGGCAGCAGTTGTAACCAATGATCGAGGCGTGTGTTTGCATGTTACTCCTAGTTAAAACCATGTTGTGTCACCTTACCTTATCGAGTTACTGTGCTCAGATGTATTACAAATAATTAAATGAAAAAAAGAGAAGGAAAACAACGATCCAAATGCAAATAGAACTTAACAGATTGTTAGGGAAAAAGCACACTACTCACTGCGAAACTAAAACAAGCACAGTAACAGTAACAATCCAGGGCGCCCGCAGGATTAACTAAAGAGCAATAAATCGTATCCTAATCCAATTCAATCATGAGAACAATTCACCGACACCAGAAGTTGGGAGAAATCGTCGAGAGTCGTCGTGTGCCGTATGCTGGAGCGAACGTTTTACTGTCCCCTTTCTCGCCCAGACACTTTTGCGAGACAATACGATAGCGTGCGGTTTCGATTTTGCTCGCCTGATTCGTTGATCGTTATTTAACGGGCCAGCTGATGAGTTGCTATCCAAATGGTGTTATTCCAAACGCAAAAATGTTCAAATTGAGAATAACAAAACGGACACAATTAGTTAACACATCGGTCGAGCGGTGAGCTGGCCATTTACCTGGGACGAACCCACCATAGGTTGAGCAGAAAATCGGTCGCCGTCAAGACGGAGGCACCGAAAAAGAGACCCATGAATCCGCCGAGCGCGACTAAGGCAAGGGTGAATGGAAAATTATGGCAGCGTTGCGTAGTGATGAGGTGGACCTACTTGAGGGTGTTCACTTACTAAAGAGATCCATCTCCGTCTTGGCGATGTTGCGCACGAACCGCTCGTATGGCAACGACAACAGTCGCACCGTCACGCGACCCTCCTGTTCCTCTTCCGGGAAGTAACTGGAAATGTGTTCAGTAGAGGGAGAGAGAAATGAAGAGCTAGTCCGCCTGCTAACCGGGGGTGAGGGGTTCGGCCACACTCACTCTTCCGACTTGTGAATGACGAAAAACTCCGGTTCGACGCAGGACGCCAGGCATGGGCACCGCTTGCGTGCCTGCGCTATCTCGACCGAGTGTTTGGTCAGACAGGCGAGCCCATCGAAAGAGCACTCCCTGGCCTGCCGCTCTGCTGGATCGCGCGGCATCAGGTGGTGCGTACAGTTGCAGTAGTGGCGCTGGGTCCGGGCGAAACACTCTACAGCACAGGCTGAGAAGCTGTAGTAGCTGTACAGCTGCGCCCCTGCAATTCACCATCGGGAGAAGTAGAACACATGGACACCGCTGGCTGGCGGAATCGCAATCCAAAATCGCTTACCTCGATTCGGGGGCAGTTCCAGCGGAAAGCGACAGTTGCGCCGCTCGACCGACAGCTCGGCCACCGCGTCCCGGTTCTCGATCTCGAGCACGCGCACCACCACCTCCTTGCGCATGCCCCACAGGATGGTTTCGCGCATGGTACGATCGATGTAGGCGTGCGGCACTCCGTACTCATCGTGGAGGTACAGCTGTACGTCCTCCAGCACACGGAACTCCAGCCGACCGGGGCCCGTTTGCCGGTTGCTGACCAGAAGCGGCCCCGTGGCCAACGCCGGTGGACCCGCACCAACACCGCCGGTCAGCCTGTTGCGCACGTTCACGCCATAGCAGCGACCGAACTCGGTATCGAGCGGGCGGAACAGCTGGCAACAGTCGACCGGCTGGTGCTGCCAATGGCAGTCCGTTAGCAGTTCCTCGCAGGACGCCCGGTAACGGTGCACTAGGTCACCGAAGCTGCCCAGTACGCTGCAGTTGATCGCTCCCGACAGGCACTCTTCGCAGGAGTAGCACGTCCCACCATAAAAGGCAATATCCATCACCAGGCTGTCCAACAGGGGATTTCGGTCAATCCCGAAATGACTAAAGGAAGTGGAAGAGAGAGAGAGACAGAGGGAGGGAGAGAGAGAGAGAGAGAGAGAGAGAGAGAGAGAGAAGCACATCTTCCAAACCAAGAGACGTTGCCTAATCCCGTTCCATTACCGTTCGGTTAGCTCGGCGATGGTTTCACTGTTGACCACCTGGCACAGTGTTACTGCTGGAAAGGTAGTGTTCCATTGCAGGCTACTCACAGATTTGGGCGTGAAGAGGGGGCGGTTCATAGTTATATACGGGGAGCGTTTCGAACATCAGCCACCTAGGGATGGCCTCCGATCTACTCACTGTGCCGAGTCGATGTAGAAGGTGAGTGGATTGTACAGGTAGTTGGATACGAGGTTCCTGATCGACCCGTACATCATACAGTTCAAACCGATCATCACGCCCAACCAATGCACTCTGGAATGGGTGTGGCAGCCGTAGGCCGCAAGATGAAAGTTTCAAATACCCTGGCGGGGGGGGCCGATAGTCGATACGGTACCTTCTAAACCATCGATCGAATGTTAGGATTTGCATCTGTGTCGCGTTCGGAATATTTCCGGGAGCACGCCGTCACACGCCGTCACAAGCCGTCAGTCACGCCAACGATTGAAACCGAACTATACTGTGAGCAAAATCAAACGTACGCCAACCCTACCTGCGTGTGTGGAGCAATATGATTGAGAGGAGCTGATGATAGAAAGCAGCCGATAAGCTTATGCCAAAGAGACAAAGCATTCTTCGCCACACGTTACCGGGTGTACGAGCTCTTTGATTCCATATCCGATACTAAACCATTAGTAGGCCGTTAATATAGCTGTAGCTATTGAATACACCACCACTACCACCCACGAAGGGGGCCAATATCTAGCGACTAACAATGGACCAATTAACGGCAGTAATGAGGCTGCGGGAAGGAAAAAAAATCATTATTATAGGGGTTTATGGTATTTATTTGCTTTGCTTGTTGAGCTCGCCGACCACGTGGCTTAATGTAGTTAATTCAAAGTATTCGTACTGTTAAAATACGAAGCGCAGGAAGGCGAAACAGCAGTCTACCGGCTCTCTCTCTCTCTCTCTCTCTCTCTCTCTCTCTCTCTCTCTCTCTCTCTCTCTCTCTCTAAAATCAGAAGTCAGAAGAAGAATCGGAAATCAGAAGATGCTGGAGTGTTATTTTGCAAGTGGCAAAAAGTGAAACACGCAAGAGACACAGGAGGAGAAAGACACATGTGGTGTGCATGTGGTGTGAGCCGCGGTTGTGCGTGGGCCTCGGGATTGCCGCGTTCTTGGTGCTAAAACGTTTTGCCCAGGTTTTGCGCCCGCCGGAACGGGTTCCAGCTGCCAGAGGTGAAACTGCTGAGACGGGGTTTGCCGAGCTTGGTGCGGTGCGACTTGCTCGCTTGCTTGCTGGTGGTACCGGTGGGCGACGGTGCACTGTCGGACGAGATGCCGGAGGAAGAGCTGCCCGAGAGCGTGGATATCGAGCCCTGGCTGCAGTGGTTCGCTGAGGCGATAGGCTGCGCGATTGGAATATGCAAGATAAGACCGCAAAACAATTAGTCAATTAGCCCTTCCCTTCTCAAACGCTCGGCTTGTCCGACGCTTACGTTCTGATAGTTGCGATCCATCGGTGTGATGACCTTCAGCTCGATGCTGGAGCCACAGTTGTGGATCAGCTTCTGCATCTGCTGCATTGTGTACCACTTGACGTCGACCCCGCACAGTTCGACGATGAAGTCACCCTCCTTGATGCCGCCGAGCTGCGTGCGGCACGGAAGAGACCAGTTAATGCACGGTTTACGTTTTGCCCATCTGCTTTTGGCCCGTCTGCTGTCTACTTACGTCCGCCAGGGAGTTGAGCTCAACCGACGCGATCATGACCGGCGTATCGCCCCGGATGCTGAAGCCGAAGCTGGCCGTCTCTTGCTCCTCGTTCGTCGAGGAGGCTGCGTCGGCCTGCAGCAGCTGCATCTCGGACCCCCGCTGGACGCCGTCCCGGTCCCGCTCGGACACGTGGCAAACATCCTTCAGGCAGACCCGGCACGCCCGGCTATCGTTGTAGTAGTTGGTCTTGCTGGCACACTCCCCACAGCAGCGACCACCACCACCACCACCACTACTGTGCTGGCTGGTGTGGTTGGAGTAGCTGCTACCCCCACTCCCACTGCCATAGCTGCTCGATTGTGTCCTGTCGTCGGTGCGACCGAGTACACGCCGCCGTTCGACCGTGCCACCGCCACGGCCACCGAGCACGATCGTGTTGCTGCCCTTCTGCAGCCGTATACTGCGCGGTGCCGTCCAGTGGCGCCGTGCCGAGAAGATGGCGATCGGGCCGAGCCGCCGGAACGGGTCCTCGATCTTGTGCGCGGTAAAGTCCGGGCTGGTGAGCGTGATCGTGAACTTGGAGCACGCGCTCAGCATCACCACGGGCAGCAGATCAAAGTCCGGATCGTGCCCGAGCTCGAGATCGAGCAGGTCGCCGGTTGCGTCGCGATCGGTTCGTGGCCGTGGACCGGCCGCCTGGCGGTGGCGGTGACGCGCCCGCTCCAGCGCCAACCGTGAACGCTCGTGGGCCCGGTTCAGCACCTTCGTCAAGGCCAGCTTGTTCTTCAGCTCGCGGCACATGCGCTGCAACCGCTGGGCCTCCTCGTGGCTGTACAGTGACTCGCGCAGGTGTGCCCTCCGGACCGTCTCCACGTCCAGCCCCGGCTCGTGTAGCAGTGACAGCTCGTCGAAGATGAACGTGTCGTCGCCATGGCGTGCTCCGTGATGTTTGTTGTCACGTCCGGACAGGCGTACGGCTTTAGCCGTATGGTAGTGAGCGAGTGCTGCGGTAAAAAGAGGGCGGAGGAAAGCAGCGGATAAACGTGGAGTGTAAGGCGGTTTCTAGGCGGGGGGCAAGCGACAAGTATGACAAGAGGAAGCACGTACCTTTGTAGTACTCCGACTTGAGCGGTACCAGGCCAGCCCAGCACTCCGGTAGGTACGTGTGGGCATCGTTGCTCAGCAGTATCCGGTGGATTTCCTGATACTCTAACGCCACCTGTGTCGCTTCACCGGCCAGATCCCTCTGGATCTGTGCGTGCCCCTTCTGCTCGTTCTCTTCCTCGTCCTCGTCTTCTTCCTCCACCTGATGATGGTGCTGCTCGTCCGTCGACGAACTCTTGGGGTTGCCAGTGAGCTGGAGCAGCAGCTTTTCGTACAAACACTCGCGCGCCTGGGCCAGCATGAGCGCTACCAGCACCTCCAGCACCTAGAGCAGAGGAGCATAAAAGCATGAGCACAAGCGAGAGCAACGGAGACAAATGGGCGGTGACGGACGTACGCACCTGTGGCTTCAGATCCATTGACGGTGCGTTCGTGAACGTGTCGAAGATGTGCCGGAACACACCGGCCGCCCGCAGAAAATTGTCGACCGCCGCATCGAGCCCCTTCTCCAGCGAACGGTCCTGCTTGGCGCCGATCTGCGTGTAGATGGCACCCAGGTTAAACAGGATGCAGGCCTTCTCGAACGCCACGGTACGCTGGCACGATGGTACACCTGCCATGCCATGGGAAGTAGAAGCGCAGAGAGCACAGTGCAGTGGTTAACGGGGGGGGAGGTGAATGTGGGTGTGTAATCCGGTGACCTTACCCGTCAGTGAGTCATACCACTCGAAGTACACGCCCAGGCTGCGATCGGAGGGAAAGAAGCGCCGCTCGACGTAGTACAGCAGGTTGTAGTAGCGGAACAGCAGCGATACGCCCAGCATATCGCGGGTCGGCGTTTTGGCCGCCTGTCTCGTGTCCGTAATGTCGGCGATGGCATCCTCGTACGTTTGCGAGTTTTCACTGTAGTGCTCCAGGATAAAGTCCGAGAACGCCTCCATGAAGTTCATCTCCTTCGTCTCCTTCAGCCCGAGTGGTATCATCGGAATGACGTAGTCTAGCCTGTACGCAGTGATGGTGATTGTGAGGGATCCATAAAAAAAAAGAAACAGTCAAATAAATAGAGAATGGCCGACAATTACAGTTGTGCTGTGTACAGTGCGTGACGCGAATTTACTGGCTTACCCTTCACTCTGGTAGATCTCGACCGACGAGTTCAGCTCGGACAGCTGCTCCTTCAGCAGCTGCAGGTTGGAGTTGACGAAGCTCAGCTCGAGCGCAACCGTATCTTTCAGCTTCTTGTTGGTGGTCGCTTTGTACAGGTTCTCGGCGCCGGCCCGCAGCCGCAGCTCCTTGTTGATTTCCTGGTTCAGCTTGCAGCGCTTGGTCTGCAGCTTGCTGCGGCAGGTGGCCGCCCGCGGATCCGAACCCTAATCAAAAAAAAACGGAAGCAGAAAGCAGAAGGTCAACAAACGACGAGCCGGCGCGAGAGGAGCTTCTGTTGCTTCTGTTTTTGCCTGCGGCATGGTTTCGACAGTGCCGGACAGAGAGATGACCTGACCTACTATATACACTACCGTTAGGTAGCCGTCGTTGCACAGCACTGGAGTGGCTTGCTGGAACTCTTCGGTATCCACCCTTCATCTCCACCATTTCTCAGCAACCCCCTCCCGTGTACCTCGCCGCTCTCTACCCAGATACACAACAACAGACCTACTTCTTACGAGCAGCTCACCTGTTGCTCTCGCAGAATAGACGCAAATTACCTCAGCCACTAGAGAGCAATAGAGAGTTATCTCAGCGGATTGGGCGGCACCGGTACAGGACGGACGGAAGTGTTACGTCTCGGCATTAGGTCGGCCGGGAGTCACACCGCGGAGAAGTAGGTAACTGGCTCGGGAGGCGCGCCTCGATTCGATCATCGCGCGGACGCTGGCACACTTGGCACGGCAAGCTTTGAAATCCCCGTTAGAAGGTGGTCTTTACCATCATGCAGCGGCTCGAGGGAGCTGATGTGATGCTGGCCGGCCGCAGCGCTCATTATGCTCGTATACTCGATGACTACATGAAACATCGCGTAACATGCGCGTGTGTGTGTGTGTGTGTGTGTGTGTGACGCCAAGCCAGGCCAGGCCCTTCACCGGAACAAACCCCCCTCTCCGGTACCCCCCATCGATCGGTGGCTATGAGATGATGACCCAATTCAAAACCGGAGCAACCCGGGGCCTGGAATACTGGATTGTGATCCACCGCCCCCCCCCCCCCCCCCCCCCCCCCCCGTGGACAGTCAGTTTTGTGTAATTTGTGTTGCCGCGTTTTCTGGAACAACCGGGAGGAACTGGTTTGATACGCGTTTGGCGCGTTGACGTAAGCGGGAGGCTGCGTCCGGCGGCGGCGGCGGTGGCGGCGGCCCCTGGGTAGGACGGACGGCGGAATGGCATTCCGTCGCTCGCGATGGTGGATACTTTCTCTCTAATGCTGGACCACAGAGAACTCCTTTCTCCGGACCACCCCCCCCCCCGGTTCTCATCACACCGAGTTACAGATCAAATGTAAGGCAACAGGCCACGAGAGCATAACCGGTGATCGGAGCAGCAGCAGCACAGTTACAGGACCGACCACTTTCGGTAGCCAACTAAAGCTTGGAACACCTTAAAGTTTGGCCGCATAAAACAGGACACAGCTCTGGCCAGAAATGAGCTAAACACATGGAAAACGGTGTCGGTTTTGTAGGTATTTTATGTAGCTGTCGATAAAAAGTAGGGATAAAATTATTGTGAATCGTTTGGAATTGGAATATTGGAAGTAACTTCTTGTGCCAGTTTTTGCCACCATTTGTACATGTTAGCTGGATTTTTTTTCTTTTTTTTTATCTCTTTTTTCTTTTTTTTTCCTAAGTTTTAGCTTCATTACAGCCCAATATTGTTCGATTGGGAGAAATTGTGGGCAATTTTTTAATGATTTTTGGTATGAAAACAATGTTATAGTCACGATACCAACCTATGACCTTCGTAAGTCTGGCCAAAACTTAACAGGACCTTTGTGAGACCTAACAAAAGGTAGAATGACCTTTTCCAGGCATTCTTCTTTGTACGAAAACGGTCGTTCATGGACCCTCCCGTCATGAAAACTTTCGTTTTCAAGCCACAACTACAGATTGCTTGCCAAGTTGAGCAGTTTACGAGCAATTTGCTCTGCGTAAAATAAACTAAAACCTTCCAAAATCGTATTCCCTCTATGATTGCTAAAGTGAAATTTGCCTCGCGGATTTTTTTTTTAAATCAGTTTTACGTGAGTTTCATCAATTCCACATGGTGCAAGTTCCGTCAACAATTGGTTGGTACGGCTTCCTTGCACGGATTTTTAGCAATCAAGCGTTGTTCTATGGAACTGTTTGGCTTTTTTTCTGACTTGATACCATCTCAAACCATCCGACAAAACTATTTGTCGAACTCTGATTGCACCTGGCGTAACTTTTTAGGCCAAATTACACTTTCAGAGATTCCAGGATCGTTGAAAACTGTTTGCTTACGTTTTATCCACAGAATTGGGCATACGTTACGCTTCTTTCGTCTGTTTTTATTATGCCCGATTAAACGCAACGAGACCCCAAGTAACGTTTGAATATGGCATTTCGAGCTTTGGTTGAAATTGTCGGGGATTTTTCGCTAGTCAAATCGCGAGTTTTCACAGAGAGTGTGCAGATGTTTTTCTTTTCGCCTTTCGTGTTCCATCGGCGATAACTTTTGAAGTAATGATCGATCGGTTTTAACCATTTTTTTATCCCTAATAGAGAAGACTATTAACCCTTTAAAGCGACACCCAAAGCAAGTAGCAAAGCGACCACTAGGAGCGCTGCAGTGAGTAGAAGAGTGCGCGGCCAAATATTAAGGTGTATTCCAAGCTCTAGCCTGGGTTAGGGATTGTGCCTTAGACTGTAGGTCAGCCACCGGGCAGCCACCGGGCAGCCTCCGGTCGTTCGTCGGCGTGTTCTCGTTTTTGTTACTGCCGGATCGTCGCGGTTTCGCGGTCACCTTGCAGTCGAGGTAAGATGGTACATGGGAAAAAATCACCGCAAACATGCAGATCACGCAAGGGAAACAGGGGAGGGGAGGGGGGGGGGGTGGCTTTAGAATCAGCCAGCCAGCCAGCCAGCCTGCTCTCATGTTCGCGCAGCGGGCGAACTGAGCTGATCGCGAGCGCAATCGCGAGGCAATCCGCAACGTATTGTTTGCTCGAACAACAATCGCTACTCACTGGAGGTGCACTACTTCGCAGAACAGAGCGCGTTAGGGGTTAGGAAATGGGTAACCCAGAACCTTGAGGGACAGGAAACGACACGGGGGGGTGTAACTATCTGGTTATGGGCCCTATTGCGTGTGTCTTGTCTTGAAAACAAGACTGCTTTACAGCTAATGAAAAAACTCAGCAGTCATTTTTTGAATTAGTGAATGAACCGGTAATTTTTTTGAGTCCGAATACACAACAGTTCCTAATACGACCATAAAAATAAACTAACACCACCAAAAACCAACATCGTTAGCTATCATTGGTGACTTTGACGAAACGGAAAAAAATCAACCGAAACTCTACTGAGGTGCTTATTCTGTAACTTTCGATTACGATGGCCTCAGGCGTTCGATGATTCATGCGAATTTCGAAACGTTTCGAAAACAATAAACAATTCAAAATGACAGTTTGAAGTAAAAAAAACTGTGAATTAACTTGTTTTTTTCGGTATAAAAACGACTTAACCTTTGTAATAATAGTATACGATTAGCAGAAAGAAATTATTGATGCACAATCAGGACGCTATAACTGTTTTTCAGATGCTCGATGCTCGATGTAAACAGAACGCCAGCTGTCGACCACAAAAATGCACTCGACATGCAGGCGATCGTGAACACCAAATGAACACAAAATGAACCAAATGAATCGAACGCCTGAGGCCATCGTAATCGAAAGTTACAGAATAAGCACCTGAGTCTCACTTTTCCAGTCGTGTACCTTTTGGTACCAGACTGCGAGTCTGTGAAATGAGACTCAAGTTAGAGATGCTTGTTGCGATTTCTGCAGCTAAACAAACAAATCCAAACGGTTTCTTGAACTTAGCGAGCAAACGTGTAGAAACAGTTTTTTTTCCTGAATTTTTAGATTTATTATTTATTTGGCTCTGCTTGGCGAGTGTCCCTGATAACTGTTATCACCGGAGAAGAGGTGTCCAAATCCAGCTAGGTTTTATTTGCAAATAAAAAAAAAAGGATAAATTTGATCACAGTGGACTTCACTCTAGTCGCCAGTTGAGCTGTGTCGTTTTTGGTACCCATTTTTTTTATTTTCGTCGCAGTTGCCATTGATATTTCATTCATGGTTCATACAGTTCATGCTGAGTTTTTTCACCAGTTTCGGGCACCAGCAAGAGCAGTCTTGTTTTCAAGACAAGACACACGCAATAGGGCCCTATATAACAATATAGCTCTTACCTTAAGCTGCAAGTCCTGCAGGAAGCCCATCGCGAGACCGAGATCACAACACAACCGGTGAAATGGTGTCCCGGCGGGGGGGGTCTCCGGTAAGAACCACTGGAACACACACGACGGGGTGAATCCCCGTAATAGTTCTTCGGGGGGTTAATCACACCGGCTACACGGGATGCTGTATCAGGAGAACAGACGCAGATCGAGAAGGTTAGCCAGCTGGGCACAAAACCGACCACTAATCAGCAGCAGCAGCAGCAGCAGCAGCAGCAGCAGCAGCAGCAGCAGCAGCAGTTTGTTGACTCGCGGTACCTGGGTGTCGGTTTTTTTTTTTCGGGGGGGCGGTTGAAAAGTTGAAACACGATTGAACTAACTGTGTGAGTTCGGTTGATCGGGTTCGGAAGTCCTTTTACATTTGTGAACACCAAAACACCAGCAGTACTAGCGGCACCAGCACCACCAGCACTAGCAGCAGCAGAAGGGTTGATACGGGGGGAAGAAATCCCAGAATGGTGTTGTAGGGTTGGCGCCCGGAAATCTGAAGGGTGTATGACGGGGTGATGGACCCCATCGGCATTTCTCATCCACCGTTCCCAGCTCGGAAAGGCAGTCGCGGGGTGTAACCGACTGGTACACCACCACCACCACCACCACCACACCCCAAAACACTCTCTTTCTCTTCCTCCCTCGGTTATGCCTCGTATGCTCAGCCGCGCGTGACCGACCGAGCGAAACGGAAATCATGGAACCAGAACCACCTGCTTGCCTGCTGGTGCCGGTGCTGGGTTGCGAACGTGCCACAGGTTCGATGATGAGTTTCCTTTTTGCTTCCCCGGCGCACTGCGTGTTCGCTTAAGATCCACACGTTCGTGATTTTCCCGACTTGCGCAGGGGTGGGCAATTGAAAAGGGTATGGGTAACAACAGGAACAACTAAAAATATGATCAGCACCTGCGCTTCAGGGTTTTCCTTTCCTTCCTGGCGCGAACAGGAAACGCGAAAACGCGGACCACAAGCTTCCAAGGATCAAAAGGGACACGATGGAGGGTTGTAACACTCCCTTCCCCCCGTCGCTTCCACCCCTCTTTCAGGTACACACTTACGCACCGAGAGACACAAGTGCGCGCGCCCGCGCTCGCGCCCGCGCGCTCACTAAACACACAACGCTTTTATCACCGGACGCAGATACCGGGATGCCAGTGCTCTAGCAGCAGCAGCAGCAGCAACACCGAAAGCACCGCACGTGACGACCGATCGCATTGGAGTTCCGCGAACAAATGCCGCGATCGTCTAGCGGTGAGCGTGCACCAACCGCGCGGCACGGTGCACGGCGCACGGCACGGCACGGTATGCGGGGCGGCGGCGTGTTCCCAGATGAGCATAATATCCCGCCCAGCAGCGGCAGCGGCATAATACGGAGCCCGTGGGTTTGAGATGTGAAGTAGCATAACAGCCGCAGCCGCAGCAGCAACGACGACAACAAAATACACACCAAGCCGGAAAAAAAGGGTGAAGGAGAGAGAGGGGAGAGGGAACGAGCCGCCACGCCACGCCACGGGAAAGCCCGAAAGAGGAAAGGAGCAAACGAGGCGAACGTAATCGGGAAGAGGTGAGTGAGCCCACTGGACGGGGAATGAGGACGGACCTATGGTAGCAGCGCATGTGTTGTGTGCCGCCTTGCCCCTTTGTTGCCAACAAAGAAACAACGCGCGCGCGCGCGCGCGCGATGCGCAGTCTAACGGTGCGAACGTCAGGTCAGGGGCAGACGACAAGGGAAGAAAGTGCGGATGAATGCGGGGTGAGCAAGCAAACGAGATCTTGCAGCAGCGGCACTATTGGGGACGGCGGTTCCCTGCCAAGGGCACGACGGAACGAACATCGCGCCAATCAACACAGACACCGAAGGGGTGGCGATGGTAGCGGGCGGACGCAGCGCAGAGCGCAGAAGAAGACTTGGGGGGGGGGGGGGGGGGTCTATAATAAGGGCAAAAAGCAACGGGAATGCTGGCTGTATGTAGCGGTGCTTGCGAGCTTCTACGGACGAACGAGAAGCAGAATAAGATGTTTAGGAAATAGGCGCACGAAAGAGAAAGATACACAGAGAGAGAGAGAGAGAGAGAGAGAGAGAGAGAGAGAGAGAGAGAGACGAGCCGAGAGCGAAACCATAAGGGAAAACTAAGCGATCTCCACTCCGCTCCGCGCCATCATCACCGACCGGTCCGAAGGGGGAAAGGAGGGGGACGGTCCAACCCCGGACGGACCCGGTTGATTAAATGCGGACAAACCACACCATAGATACCACACCATTTAGATATTTAAAAGTATATTCTGTATTCTATATATGTATTCTTATAT